>NC_051064.1:40249413-40549413 GCF_004664715.2 Peromyscus leucopus
CCTCTCTGTCCTTCTGGACCTATACATTCGAGCCATCTTGCACTCTGTTTCACCTGAGATAATGTCCCAATTCCTAACAGTTGAACGTTACCTCCTGAAGAGGCCAAGTTGGATGCCAAAATTCTGGTGCAATTATGGTAACGTCCGCACCTGTGTCTACCAGACCAGACAACAAAACACCATTTATTTTTATTGTTAATTTTGGTCTTTGTTCATTAATAGAAGTTTGCCAAAAATTTTCTTTATGTTTTCTCCTGAATTTTTATTCTCTCTGTTTCATCATCCTGACCAGCATGATTTATTCCAATAGGCATTTGGTTATTTAATCGCTCTCCAGAGCAGGCATTTCCTCTATGGCTGCAGGAAAGGTTTGAACTGGATTTGCACTGGGGGCTGCGCGAGGCCCCTCTGGGAGTTTCCCGAAGACTGAGGCAAAGGATTACCTGTCTGTCCTTTGTTGATCTACATTCGTTGGTCCAGTGTTTTCCCTTACCAACCTTCTGCATACTCCAGAAGGAAGGGGCCTTCTGTTGCCATTGTTCCTTGAAGAAACATTGTTTCTGGGAATGACCTGTCTACAGTCCCTTTTCAAATGTCCTTGCTTTCCACATCCAAAACATCTAACACTCCTCAAACCTTTTGAAATTACTTCTCCTACCCATGTATCATCATGTTCATCAGCTTCAACATTAATTGTTTCTCTAATCCAATCTTCCATAGGTGCAGATCTTGCCCTTAATGGCCTGATTATTGTTTTGCATGCTGCATTCGCATTCTCAAAGGCCAAAGATTCAATTATTGCCTTACTAGCTTCTGAATCCGAGACCATTCTCTTTACTGCTGAAGCCAGTCTTTGTAAAAAATCTGTAAAAGACTCTTTTGGGCCTTGCTTCACCTTTGTAAATGACTCAGATTTTTTTCCTGGTTCCTCAACTTTGTCCCATGCATTCAAGGCTGCCGTTCGACATAAAATTAGGGTTTGGACATCATATAAACATTGTGTTTGTGCTGAAGCATATTGGCCTTCGCCATAAGCTGATCCTGGCAAACTTGTATTCCTTTATCCCTCCATTGTTTTTCTATGTTTTTAGCCTCCTCCTTAAACCAAGTCAGAAATTGAAGTCTCTGGCTGGGTTCCAGAACACCTTGTGCGAGGTCCCGCCAGTCCTGTGGTACTATCCTATTATATGTTGACCAAGAGTTTAACATTTGCTTTACATATGGGGAATGCATGCCATAAGATACTATTGCCTCCTTAAACCTTTTTAAATCCAACATTTCAATTGGAGCCCAATTATTTTGTGTAGCCATTTGATCAGGCATCTGCTGTACGGTTACAGGATAAATTAAGGGTGACTGTGTGAAAACAGGCTTTCTTTCTGCAACCTTATGATCCCGACTTGAAACAACTTCACTGTTAATTTCTTCTGTCTGAATTTTTACAGGTTTAGCAAGTTCTTCTAAAGCTGTTATCCTGACACTTAAATTGACTATCTTTTTAAATATTAAAATGTGGATTATTATAGTGATAAGGTGCATAATTCCACCAATACTAATATTATATAGTTGTTCCATTGCCAGACTGCCTAAAATTTCGAACAAAAACCAATTTTCTTCCAATGTACACATAAAACCCATTTTTTTTTTTAAACGTGGAAAAAAATTCTCTTTTCGATAGTTTCCTTTAAAATATCTGATATATTATGACTTACCAAATCTGCGTAGAACAGTAGAAATCCGAGGGGATTTTCAAAACAGCCACCTAGTGTCCCAGGTGTAAATCCAAAGAGAAAGAGAGAGAGAGAGAGAGAGAGAGAGAGAGAGAGAGAGAGAGAGCGCAAGAAAGCGTAGCTGGCTAAAGTTTAAATGCAGCCACGTGTTCCCTCTTGTGCCGAATCAAGGCTTGGGTCTGGCTTCCTTAAGCTCCGACCACGTGCGTTGGCTTTACAGGCAGGGCCCTGTTCGGCAGGGCAACTCTGAGTTGTTTGTAGCACCGGCTTTAAGCAAGCAGGATTTAAGCAAGCAGCTCACCGATAGTCCAGCCTGAGGTCAAGCAGAACTAGACCCAGGCTCGGACTAAGAAGCCGATCGCCGCCGGCCGCCGCGTGCCACCGCCGCCGCCGCGGGCCGCCTGCCGCCCTTGCGGGAAAGCGGACCTGCCGCCAAGCCAAGCAGTTTTTAATGGATTCTTGTCACGTTGGGCGCCAGATGTAGATGTAACCAACCGTCTTATTAAATAAGAAACACAGAAACAATGTAAAAGAGAAAGTCGAGAGGTCAGAGCTCAGAGCTAAATCTCACCCTTCCTTCTGCTGTCCCAGCTTCGCGAAAAGAGAGCTACTTCCTGTCGGTTCGTTTTTTTATAGTATGTCGTTCTGCCTTCTCATTGGTTGTAAACCCAAACACATGACTGCCTCGTCACTGTCTGAATGTACAGCCCCCTAGGTCTTAAAGGTATATGTCTCCAATGCTGACTGTATCCCTGAACACACAGAGATCTTATGGGATTAAAGGCGTGTGCCACCACCGCCACACTCTTGCTATGGCTCTAATAGCTCTGACCCTGAACACACAGAGATCTTATGGGATTAAAGGCGTGTGCCACCACCGCCACACTCTTGCTATGGCTCTAATAGCTCTGACCCCCAGACAACTTTATTTATTAACATACAATCAAAATAATATTTCAGTACAATTAGATTACCACCACAGGCAATAAACAGGCATGGTGACACATGCCTTTATTCCCAGGAAGTGATTTCAGGAAGCAGAAAGGTATGAGGATCAGGAACTAAAGCCTGGTTAAGCTTTTAGACTTTTAGCAGCAGTTCAGCTGAGATTCATTCAGGATGAGGACTAAGAGGCTTCCAGTTTGAGGAAACAGGACCAGCTGAGAAGTTGGCGAGGTGGGGTAAGCTGTGGCCTGTTCTGTCTCTCTGATCTTTCAGGGTTCACCCCATACCTGGCTCCAGGTTTGTTTTTATTAATAAGACCATTTAAGATTCATGCTACACCTCCCCTTGGACATACTTGCCTGAAGTGGGCTGCATGAAGAAAGAATCCTATACACGGAAATATATGGATTAGTAAAGAACACAGAACCTTTAAGGCTCTTTATGGAGCTGGCATGGACAGGAGCTTGGCTGTTCTTGTTATTTTGAGACATGGTCTCTTTATGTAGACCTGGCTAGCCTTGAACTCACAGAGATCCTCCTGCTTCTGCTTCCCAAGTGCTTAGATTAAAGCAGGCATCAGCTCACCAGGCAAATAATTACATACATGTGCGTGCATGTAGAGCTTGAACAACCCTGTGGAATCTGTTCTCCTACACTTCCACAAGCCCCTGGCTTAGCTCATCAGGTTAGACTGGCAGATGCTCCAGCTCAGCCATCTTTCTGGATCCTGTTTTTATTAGTTTCTGAGACAGAACTCTGTAAAACAGTCCAGGCTGGCCTTGAACTCTTCCGGTCATCTTGCCTACTTCTCTGGGGTTAGGATTGCAGGTATGAGCCGCCATGTTCAGAAGATTCAACACAATTTGAAAATTACTTTAAATAATGTAAGTATCACAAAAGAACATTCTTATTTTAAAAGTCTTCCCCACACAAATTTAATTATTTTAATATGCTCTAGAGCTGGACATAATAGTGAATGCCTGAGATCAGAGCAGAGCTCAGGAGGATCACAGGATCAGTGGGAGGATGATCACAGTTTTAAAGCCAGAATGGGTTGCCTAGTGAGCTGCAAGCTAGCTTGGGCTACAGTATAAGATACTGTCTCAAAAACCCCACATACACATAGAGAACACAATAGTTTTTGAGGTCTTTGATGCTGTCTGGTGTATACATGCCGTTTTTTGCTGTTTGTCTGTGTGTCTAAGCATGTAACACGGCCTCACAGGCTTGTCGTTTTATGAGTGGAACCCTTCTGCAGTTTCACTTTACAATTTACCTTTCCAGTTCTTAGGTCTTAGGGAAGAATTTGCTACTATTATTCAGAAAAATTGACAAAGTACAAAGCCTGCTCCTAATAACTCATCCTAAAATTTATAGCCTAATCAAGCAAGCTTCTTTTTTGTACTAGATGGCAATTAACACAATGACCCACAACTTTCAAGGTACAGAGAATGAGAGACTTCACAATGTTCAGCACCAAATGGATCATCTGTATGATATCCCTCCTTCCAACACTCAGAGATCATTGTGCCAATGTGAGCAGAATGATTCTAATAGCTATATGTGGTAGAGGATGGATGGAAACAATGGTTTCTAGACAGTTTGTTTGTTTCTTTCAGAAACTGGGCATGTTAAATGAAATCAGAGTAATTGAGACAATGTGCACAAGATCTGTGCAGGCTTAGGCCAGATGAAATTCTAGAATGTGGAGATAAGGTAGGCATAAAACCTCACCACTAAATAAAGAGATAATGGCAATGATAGTTTTCTTTAAGAGTGTAGCTTCTTCTGGTGAGTTGATCATTCTCTGGTGAAACACACACATCGAAGACTCTGTGGGCAGCACAAACTAAAGTGTATGTGATAGTTTTTTACTTGTGTATTTGTTTCAGAGGACATACTGTTGGGTACTTAGGGAATGGAAGATACATCCGGGAGGAGTGGAAGGAGGTGAATACAATTAAAATTAAAGAGAATTCTCAAAGAAATAATAAAAATTGAGAAAGAATAATAAATACAAAATCCAAACACAAATGCCAAGGGCTTAATTTATCAAAGTACTACAAGCTTACTCAAATATTCAAATATTTAAATATTTAATACCATTTCCACTTAGTCTTAGAACTACAAATTTTTCAACAATTTATTTTTATGAACTCATACATTATTTTTTTATTTTCTATAGTTATAAAAATCGTACTTGTGAAGCGAACTGTACTTTGTTTCCTGATCAATTTGTTTTGAATCCTAAACTAAAGATATGTGTTAGAGTGCTGTCACTCAGCTCAGTCGATCAGCATGTGTAGTGGCTGCTACCAATGGAATGCTCGCACGCAATACAGTACTCTGAATGCCAACGACCTCCATCTTTCTGTTGCCTAATAGAAACTGCTTAAACGGAAAGCCCTTTGTTCACATACATGAGATTGCTAGTATGACTCTGGTTATAAAATCTAAGGATCTTCGCCTCACTGAGAATTTATTCTCAGCCTTTAAAAACTGGCTTCCCATCTGCACACAGCACATCTTCACACTTTCTTGTCTTGTTTTAAGCCCCATGGTAAAATGAGCTTGAGCTCTTGTTCTTTTTCTCTTTCTTTCTTTCTTTCCTTTTTTTTTTTTTTTTGACCTGGGTAAATTCCTCTTGCCTTTATATCTGAAGTTGCACTGAATGCATTATTGATAGTGGCACTGGACCTCCAAAGAATCCTGTGAGATCGTTGTTGGGTGCCTGAGTCATGAAAAAAGAAAGATTTTGATGGAAACTTCATTATGCCTTTTCTTAAACGTGCCATGTGTTTGATCACTTCTGCCACCTCCTTAATGCTACTTGTCACTGTATTTTCTTTCTCACTGAAATCGGTAGGTATCATTTAATGCAGAGTATAGACCCATCTGTAGTGTAAATTATTCATGTTTTTATTTTAACTCACTTGCTTTCAAATCCAATTCTTTTTTTCTAAACAGCAAAAAGTTAATTTCACGTTTATGCATCCTTCCATGTGCTTTGTGCTTAGTGTGATAATGTTTGAAAATCTGTACTCACATTTTCACTTGTCTTTTTTAATTAAAAAAATAAAAAGCTCAAATGTGTTTTACATTTTTCCAAAGTAAGCCTGAGCTGTTATATCACGACCTTGGGCCAAATGTACTATTGAACTGCTTAAAGTAACCAATATTAGCTTTCCTGGTATTCAACAATCAAATTACACATTAATGAACATAGGTTTCTCTAATTTCATTTGGCTTTACTGAAATGATGTACTTTAAGCTCATAAAATTTCCTTCACCAGTATATGTGAAATTTAGCATAGAAAAGTGTACCTCCCTTCAACCCTTGACAGAATGTGACTTCAGGATCTGTCAGCCATTCACTTGAAAGGTCTGATGCTTCTGCTTAAGAATTTCCAATTCCAGTAGCTGTGAAAAATCCAACTGGATGTTAGAAGATTTTAAATTATTCAGTCTCTTCCCCAGCTCTGCAATAGAACATGTGCTGCAGCCTTCCCTCCCCTGCTCTACCCATCTTCAGTTGATCCCACAGATTTCCCCCTCCTAACCTTCCTCTCCTAACTCCCTGCTTCATCCCAGCCCCCAACACAAGCAGGCACTCCCTTTGCACCCACAGGCCACTCCCTGCCAGGGAAGCAGGTTGCTAACTATAGATCTCCACTTCCCCTTCTGATCCTCCAAATCCAACCCCCAAGTCTCATGCCCAGCTCTGCAACACAGCTTCTGCTTCAGTCTCTTATCCACTCTTCTCCTATCTCCAGTGAGTCCCACAGATCTCTTCTTTGCTGTGGATATCACTCTATGTAAATAAAACACTGATGGCCAATGACCAGGCAGGAGGTAGGTGGGACAAGGAGAGAGGAGAATTCTGGGAAGCGGAAGGCTGGGGGAGAGAGACTGCAGCCACCGCGAGGAAAAGAGCATGTAGAGATGCCGGTAAGCCACCAGCCACGTGGCAAGCTATAGATTTATAAAAATGGGTTAATTTAAGATAAAAGAACAGTTAGCGAGAAGCCTGCCACGGCCATACAGTTTATAAGTGATATAAGCGTCTGAGTGATTATTTTATAAGTGGATTGTGGGGCTGCGGGGCTTGGGGAACCTGGAGAGAAGCCCTCCAGCTACAAATGGCGCCCAACGGCTCGAGTTTCCACCTTAAACCTGAGAATATTTAATAACCAATTCTAAACAGAGCCAAAACCAGGTTCCTGCTTCTTGTCTCATATAGGCAGCTAGATGCTGCAAAACGCAAGTTTGGACACTGGCGGGTTCCTGGCGGGTGCGTTTGACTGGCAGTATGGCGGAAATGAGGCATCTGCCAGCGGCAAATTAAGCTGTATGGTAGATTTAGTCTTTACTAGTATTTAAAAAAAAAAAAAAAAAAAAAAAAAAAGAGGTTTCTGGGCTTCACGCTGCTTTGATAAAAGCTTAGACCCACTATTTCTGAGACTTGATGACTCCCAGAGCTGGCGGAAAACGTACCACTGCCATGTTGGGAAGCTGAAATGGGCGGAGCCAGCAGCCACAGCGCCGTTTCAGGCTTACAATGGTACAGTTTAAAGCAATAGGCTCAAGGCTCAAGGTAATATAAAAAATAAGCCACGTAACGATGGCTACCACACAGAGAATCTGGATTATGTTGTCTTTGATATTCGTAACTGAAGAAAAACATTTGATTACAAAAGCTGTTGAGTTATGCCAAAATGTATATTTTAAAAGTACCTTGACTTCAAAATTTGGATATAAGGATATGTTACTTTGGAAAAGAAGTTCTGCTTTTGTCTCCACAGAAAGCCAGAGGCTGTGGACTTGTTCCAGATTAAGATACATCAGGTTTCACCAGCCAAGACCCCCTGAAAGGTCTCCGATGACACCATGGCCCAGATGATCCAACATCCAGACCGGTTTCAAGGCAACTGGTTCACACAATACAGCCTCACGGACTACCCCATAGGTCTAAAATTTTCTTTGCGTCCCATAAGATACAGCGCCCCCTCCAGCAGGAAGCATTAAGAGATGCTACACCCAAATTCCCAAATATACCAAGCTGGCTTTAGAGGTGGAATTGGCTCACTCCCCTCTAAACCCAGACATATTGCTTTAAAAAAAAAAATGGTTAAGAGATTCTTGTGTCCCAAATCAGAAGAGCCCTCTGGTGTGGGACAGAGAAAAACCAATATTTTTATTTAAAACAGGTTGATTATAAATGTGATCTCTTTCTAAAAAAGAAAAGGGGATATGATATATAGGAGGATATGGAGATGATAAGATAAAAGGATAGATTAATGAACCTACTTTTAAAGAACAACTTGTTTAAAATGTTTTACATTGGTATAGATTTTAGTTTATGTTTAAAATGTTTTACATTGGTATAAATTTTAGTTCATTGATACAAACTTGAAGTTAATTTTGTTATACTGTATATATATATATTTCTATTCTTGTTTGAGGTATTATGTTTATATAACTCATTTAAAATTGTAATGGATAATTAAAAAATAGGTTAATAATTAGTCATCTATGATAATCATATCTGTAGCCATGTTAGTTAAGTCTTCTAGGTATACATAGATATATTTCAGATAGATAGGTAATCTTCAAACACTTCATAGACCTAGAAAATATGGCATTTAAATAACTTAGAATTCTGTTGACGTGAGACACAATTGCTCCTGGCTGCACCAATTGATCCCGAGAGAATGTTGGGCTTCTAAGACATTTCCATTTGGAAGTTTGTCTTTTTGGCACAAAATGGCCTACTGGGCAAAGAACTGCCCTTGCCTTGACGGCTGACAGTACAAATGCAATGCTGTCCTTTCTGGACAAGCGGGACACAAGGAAAGCGACCACTGTACTCTGCCAAGACAGGGTAAGATGGTCTCTCAGAATTCCTGCTTCTGAAAATGGTCTGTCATATACTCTAGGCCTGTAGCCAATTTGAATGCACCAACAATGCTGAGAAACATCAAGTGACTCTCCAGGCTGCCAGCTGTCTTGGTCTACTCTTGCAAGATTCCCGAAGTTGCTTGCATCCGTCTACCATTTCTCAGGTACCATTATGTTCCTTCTCAGGTCTTTGATGTGGTTGAAGGCTAGATAGTCGTAATTTCCTCAGTTATGATAAAAGATAAGTTAGCTATAAAACCTTAAACTCACAAATATAAGATAGATAGGACATCTTCTTTAATATTGTAACTATAATTCTTGCTCGGTAATTGTTTTGTTATATGTAATTTTACCATGTTAAAGTTAAAACCTTCCTTTTTAAAAAAAGAAGAAAGGGGAAGTGCTGTGGATATCACTCTATGTAAATAAAACACTGATGGCCAATGACCAGGCAGGAGGTAGGTGGGACAAGGAGAGAGGAGAATTCTGGGAAGCGGAAGGCTGGGGGAGAGAGACTGCAGCCACCGCGAGGAAAAGAGCATGTAGAGACGCCGGTAAGCCACCAGCCACGTGGCAAGCTATAGATTTATAAAAATGGGTTAATTTAAGATAAAAGAACAGTTAGCGAGAAGCCTGCCACGGCCATACAGTTTATAAGTGATATAAGCGTCTGAGTGATTATTTTATAAGTGGATTGTGGGGCTGCGGGGCTTGGGGAACCTGGAGAGAAGCCCTCCAGCTACACTTCTTAACTTCCCTTCCTGATTCATTGACTTATTCCCACCCCCAAATTCCAGCAGTCAATTGCAGGGAAAGTGGGAAATAGCCTTGAATGCAGGAGACAACTTTCTGAACAAAATACCAGTAGTACAGTCACTAAGATCAATAATTAATAAATGGAACTTCATGACACTGAAAAGCTTTGGAAAGACAAAGGACATAGTCAATAGGACAAAATGGCAGCCTACAAAATGGGAAAAGATCGTCACCAACCCCATATCTAGCAGAAGGCTAATTTGTATAATACAAAGAACTCAAGAAACTAGACATAAAAAAACCCCAAAGAATCCAATTTAAAAATGGGGTACAGATCTAAACAGAGACTTCTCAACAGAAGAATGTCAACAGGCCAAGAAACACTTAAAGAAATATACAACATGCTCATCAAGGAAATGCAAATCAAAACTACAATGAAATTCCATCTTACACCTGTCAGAATGGCTAAAATCAAAAACATGAGTGACAGCTCATTCTGGAGAAGATATGGAGCTAGAGGAATACTCCTCCACTGCTAGTGGGTATGCAAACTTGAACAGCTACTTTGGAAATCAATATAGCAGTTTCTGAGAGAATTAGGACATGATCTCTCTCTCAAGACACAGCTGTATCACTGTTGGACATATACCCCAAGGATGATCCATTATTCCACAAGGAACCTTGATACCTAGAGTCCTAGGATAGAACCAAACTGGGACACATAAAAAAAGAAATGTCAATATAATGATTCCCAATGTTATTCTGTCATGCTCATAGATTGGTGTGTAGCCCAATTGTCATTAAAGAGGATTCATCTAGCAACTGACAGAAACAGATGCAGCCAAACTTTAGGCCAAACTCAGGGAATCCTGCTGGAGAGAAGGAGGAAGTATTTTAGGAGCCAGAGGGGGTCAAGGCCATCACAAAAAACCCAGCTAACCTGACTCATAGCAGCTCACATAAACTGAAACAACAACCAGGGATCCTGTATGGAACTTACCTAGGTCCTTTGTCCATATGTTATAGTTATATAGCTTGATCTTCCTGTGGGACTCCTAACAGTAGGAGCATGATGGTCTCTTCCTCTTTGGCTACTGGTTGCCTTATCCAGCCTGAATACAAGGGAGGTTCCTACTCTTATTGAAACTTGATATACCATGTTTTGCTGATATCCAAGGGAGGCCTGCCCTTTTCTGAATAGAAATGGAAGAGGAGTAGATGGGGGAAAGGGAGACAGAGGGAAGATGTGGGGAGGGCCTAGGAGAAAAGAAGGAAAGGAAACTGTGGTCAAGATGTAAACATAATTAATAACAAATCATTGAAAAAAATGTTTAATATCCAAGACAACATAACTCCTCTAGAGCCTAGCAAGTCTATGACAGAATATTTGAACACTATTTCAAGAATATTCCAACATAGCTGAAGAATAAGAAAAAGAACTTAACATAGTTCTTATGAATATGTTAGAGGTCCTTAAATAGGAAATGAATAAATTTCTTTAAAAATCTATGAAACAAAAACAGTGAAAGGAGAAGATTGAAAGTTTTCAAGACCTGAAATTAGACATATATGAAACCAGTTCAGGTTACATATAAAGAAACCGCAAACTTAGAGAAATCTGACAATGAAATTTTAGGAACTCAAACAGAAACCTCAGAGAAAAGTCTCACCAACATAATACAAGACATGGAAGAGAGAATCTCAAGCATTTAAAACGTATAGAAAAATATCTTAGTAAAAAAAAATGTTAAATCTAAAAAAAAAAAATCATGACACAAAACATCTAGAAAATTTGCAATACTGAAAAGCCAAATCTAAGGATAATAGTAACAGAGGAAGACAAAACCCAGGGAAAAGACACAAATATTTTCAACAAAATCCTTGAAAAAAAATTCCTGCTGGGTGGTGGTGGTCCACGCCTTTAATCCCAGCACTCAGAAGGCAGAGGCAGACAGATCTCTGTGAGTTTGAAGTCAGCATGTTTTACAGAGTGAGATCCAGGACAGGCGCCAAAACTACACAGAGAAACCTTGTCTCAAAACAAACAAACAAACAAAAAAACAAACCAACAAAAAACAAACAAACAAAAAATTCCTAACCTAAAGTAGGATATTCCCTTAAAATGTACAAAAGCATACAGAACACTAAATAAACTGGACCAGAAAAGAAAGCCCCCTTGGAATATAATAATCAAAACACTAAACATACAAAACAAAGAAAGAACATTGAAAGCTGCAAAGGAAAATAACTAAGTAACATATAAAAACAGACCTACTAGAATTACTTTGGATTTCTTAATGGAGACTGTTGAAGCCAGAAGGGCCTGGACAGATATGCTGCAGGTTGTGAGGGACCACAGATGCCAAGCCAGACTATTACACATAGGAAAATTTTCAATAACCAGTGATAGAAGAATTAAAACATTCCATGATAAAATTCATTCTAAGCAACGTTGATCTACAAATCTAGCTCTGCCGAAGGTAGTAGGAGGTCAACGCCAACCTAAAAAGATTGTTTGCATCCAAGAAAATACTGCTAATAAATAATCTTACCCCAGAAAAGTCAAAAGATTGGAAGTGTACACACACAAACACACACAAATGTACACAATAACAGCAACAACAGAATAACAGGAATCAACAGTCATTGATCAGTGCTGTCTCTGGACATAAAGTTTTCAATTCCCTAATAAACATACACAGACTAACAGGTGGATGTGAAAACAAGATCCATTCTTCTGATGCATCCAAGAAATATACCATAACATCAAGGATAGAGACTTTTTTTATTTTCAGGCAAAAGGTCTGCGAAAAATTTTTCCAAGCAAGTGGACCTAAGAAGTAAGATGATATTGTCATTTTGGTATCTAACAAAATAGACTTCAAATCAAAATTAATCAGAAAAGATAGGGAAGGACTCTACATACTCATCAAAGGAAAAATCAGCCAAGAGGACATATAAATGCCTAACATCTGTGCCTTAAATAGAATGGTACCTAAGTTTGTAAAAAGAAATAACTACTACAGCTAAAATCATATATTGAACCCCATACACTGATAGTAGGAGACTTCAATATCCTACTCTCACCAATAAACAGGTCATCTAGACAAAAATTAATTAGAGAAATGCTTTAGCTAACAGACACAAACCAAATGGATATAACAGATATTTATAGAACCTTTATATTAACACAAAAGAATAGAGCTTCTTCTCAGCACCTCATGGAACATTTTTGAAAATTTACCATATACTTAGAGACAAAGCAGGTCTCAACAAGTACAAGAAATTGAAATAACCCCCTGCATCCTGTCAAACCACCACGTATTAAAGCTGGATTTAAACAATGATAAAAACATTAGAAAGCCTACAAATTCAGGGAAACTGAACAACTCTATACTTCCACATTTTTTTACAAAGGCACAAGTCACTGAAGCTTCCCAAATGCTTTCTGGTAAGACCAGTTTCATTCCAACTGAATATATTAGCCCCAAAGAACACTTTGGAGTCATTTTCCCATGAGGCATTCAGGGTAAATTACAAAAACTTAAAATATTTTCTCCAGTTTGGACTTACTGCTCATAGTTATGACGATCACTCTATATAGAATGAAAAATAGTCAAGACATAAATGAAGTAAGAAATTCAAGACTTTGTAAAGTCAAATGAAAATGAATACACAACATACACAAACATATGGGACCTAATGAAAGTGACTCTAAGAGGCAAGTTCATAGACCCAAGGGCCTATTTTAAAAATAAAACAAACAAACAAACAAACTGGAGAGACTTCATACTAGAAACCTAACGGCACACTTGAACCATTGAAAAAAACTAAGAACTTACATCCAAAAGGAGCAGACGGCAAGAAATAATCAACATCAGTAGGCTGAAATCAAAAAGAAAAAAAAAAGAAGCAAACAAAAATTACAAAGACTAAATGAAATGAAAAGTTGGTTCTTTGAGAAAAATCAGAAATATTGAAAAGCCCTTATTCCAATTAACTAAAAAATGAATAAATAATATCTAAATTAATGAAATTAGAAATGGAAAGGGAGGCATAGCAGAAGACACTGAAAAAAACCAAGAGAATCATAAGAACATATTTTTTAAAACTTCCCCAAATTAGAAAATCTAGAAGAACTGATGTTTCTCAATACACACTCTTTTAGCATATATTTAACAAAACTATCTTCCATGGTTAAAGAATAAAGAAAAACTGTCCATGACATAACTGTCTACAAAATATTTATACCCAGTAAACCAAACATAAGGAAAATGTAGGAAATAATGTTTATGGCTGAGGAGAGGAATAGACATATTTAAACACACAATACCACTGAGAACCCAGACAATACCAAACTAGGGGATGACACAGCAACAACAAAACACTATAGGACAATATCCCTAACAAACACAGACTAAACAGTTCTCAAAATAATTGCTAGCAGAACCTAGACAGACATAACAAAGATTATACCGTCCAGAATTTATATCGGAAATTCAGAGATTATTTGACATAGGTGAATCAAGAAGTTTAATAAAATTCATAAATGAAGAGAAAATGAATATGATTATTTTCAATAGATGCAGGAAAAGCCTTTGAAAAAATCAGACATGACTTTAGAACAAAAGTTTTAGAGGATAGAGGGATAGAGGGAACATACTTGAACATAATAAAAGGCTGTATACAAGAAACCCACAGCCCATATTATTCTAAATGGAAAAAGACTTCAAGTAGTCCCACTGAAACCAGGAATGAGAAAGGGATGTCCACTATCCCAGTTCTTCATCAACATTGTTTTTGAAGTACTAGCTAGAGCAATAAGGCAGAAAAACAGAAAACAAAGGGATTAGAAAGAAGTCAAAGTAGCAAACTAAATCTATTAACAGATGATCTGATACTAAACATTAGACACTCCCAAAATTGTACCAGAAGACATTTTGGAAGCAACAAATTTAGCAATGTGGCAAGATACATAATCAGTTCCACAAATCAACAGTTTTTCAATATGCCACCAACAAATATAAAAACAAAGAGATCATAGATATACTCCCATAAAGTTCATATATAAAAAAAATATCTGGGAATAAACATAACAAAAAAAGAACCTCCACAATGAAAATGTTGAACCTTTTAAGAAAGAGAGAATACACTATAAAGTTAATATTGTGAAAATGGCTATTCTATCAAAAGCTATTTATAGATTCAATAGAATCATAATCAAAATTCTCATCTCATTCTTCACAGAAATAGATAAACCAATTCCTAATTTCATATATAAGAAAAAACATGAAATACATATCTTTTGGGGTCTGGTGTTGGAAGGCATTGCTGGTTGTTCAGAGGTTACAGCCTCCCCATGGCCTAGCAGAATATCTCAACAGCTGCACAACATGGAGCTCCCTCTATCCAGCAAAGGTTCCTGCTTTCTACCTGCCTTATCTAGAGAATGTCCCTGAGCCTGGAGGACAGAGCTTTTCTGAAAACTGTCTCTAAAACCAGATGTCTGATTCATCTTTAGCTTGACCCTTGGCACATGAGAAGTCATGTGCTAGGGGCTCTGCTCTAGGACCCTACTGCCCCATACTAAGCCTTGTAATAGGAGTGTGACACTTAATGCAAATTAGGGTTTATCTCCAGGTTCCACAATCCTATATATTGCTTATGCTCTGGAATAAAATTGAGCTGATTCTGTCTCCCAGAGGACTGCCTCTGTTTGTGCTCATGGGCTGCCAAAGCTTTCCCTCGTCCCATCTGCCCCTTTCTCCTCTCCACCTGGTAGTCAACAGGCCCAGAGGGAAAAAGGACCCCCACAGTCTGGGTTACATTACTTACCTTACTTAGAGTGATTGTTTCTAGCTATACATACACACACACATATGCACAAGCACACGAGTGCACACACACACACACACACACAGCTGTTTACATCATGGGTTTTTTCTTTAATAAGGTTTTGCTGGGAACATTAGTTTATGTTGGCTGTTGTGGTCTTTTCAGAATTGTAATGCATTGCCACAGGGTCTTATGGCTTTCAATGTTTCTGTTAAGAAATTAGCCATTCTTATTCTTATGGGTTTTCCTATAAATGTGGTGTGTGTGTGTGTGTGTGTGTGTGTGTGTGTGTGTGTGTGTGTGTTTTAAATTTTGCAGCTTTCAATACTTTCTTTATTCCATATACTTGGTATTTTAATTCTAATATATCTTGGGTAGATTTTTTTTCTTGTCTTGTTTGTTTGATATTCTGTATGATCCCTGTATCCATATAGGTATGTCTCCAGTTTGTTTGGAGACATTTTCTTCCATAATGTTGTTGAAGATCTAATATATGGCATTGACTTGGGATTTTTCTCTCCCCTCTATTCTTATAATTTGATGTCTGATATTTTCATTGCATCCAATAATTTCTGTATGTTCTTTTTCTGTGTTCTTAATTTTTAAGAAAATATTCTTCATCTATTTCATCTAGATCTTCATTTCATTTCGAGTCCCGGTAGTCTATCTTCTTGATTCATTCTCCTTGTATGGCATTCTCCTTGAGTTTTGGAATTACTGGTAGGGTTTGTCTATACTCTAAGAGCACTGAAATGAATATTAACTTGAGTTTTATGAGATAGTTATTCTTAGTCCCATTTTCCAAGTGAGAAATCTGAGGCCTTGTGATCCTATGTAAGTTTCCTTAAAGATGGCAGAATGAGTTAATGGCAGGAATTTCCACCCAGTCTTCCAAGCAGAGGTTTCACATGTGAGTGGCTACAAAGATAGTGAGTGGATGCATATATTAAGGGTGAAATTTGCTGCACCAACACGCTGTTCCTTATAAAACCTGAGTATATTAGTTCAATGTGAATTTATTTAGAGATGCTTTTACTCAAAGTTTAGACATTATAGTAAAATATAATACATATATAGGAGCCATTTGGGAGATATTGGACACCAATTTATGGACTGTCAACATGAGCACTTCCTCCATCCATAGTTGACAATACTTTTCTAAATCCTTGGCAAAACCCAAAAAGCTTTTTTTGTGTTATATATGCATTGAGTGCCAGGATTCCATGCTAATTAGTGGTAAACAATGCATGATTCAAAATTCAGCAGAAAAATATTTTACTGATTACTTCAAGAATCTGCTGTAAATTTATTCAGAGATTTCTGATGTCCTTAAAAAGTAGGTAAGCTTATTCTATTAAAGACATCATTTATGGAGACTGAAGAGATGTGTCAGTGGTTAAGAGCATTGACTGGTCTTGCAGAGGACCCATGTTCAATTCCCAGCACCCACATGTTGGTTCACAAGTGTTCTATTGGACCCAACACACTTCCACAGGCAAAACAAACACCAATTCACATAAAAATAAGTAAATAAATATTTTAAAAGATATTACCAATTATTATTTATTATATGACTAAAATATTACTGTTGAATTTTGTTCTAGAATTTTATAGTTCTCTAGGAATGTGGTTAGGAGTTTAGTCACTTATAACAGAGGAATATAAAGGCACAGTCATATATATAAATTGTAGATGTAAGGTGAGTGCTTTGAAAACTGCAAGCCAGCCTCATTTTACAGGTCTTTTAACTTTCAATACATGTTGCTTCACCTTTTATGTTTCAAAGATAAAAGAATTCCAAGTAAAAATTTCCTGGGTTCTGTAACTACAGCAGATAGACAGAACAGCTAAGTGATGATGTCTTAGCAAGGCTTCCTTTATGTATTACATATCTTCTTGTATACATAATCTTCTTGCTCTCTCTGACTTTGGTACAAAACAGTATTTGTGTCCCTTCATAAGATAATAAGAAGCACGACAATATATTCTTTAGTAGAGTTATGTTCTTTTGCAACTAAAAACATAGAATAAATCAAATTTTCTTCAATTCCTGCAGAATATTTTGTTGTATATGATATATACATGTCTTTAAAATGGTTGTTCTAGATTTTAGCTAAAGCCATCATTCCCATAAAAACTAGTTTTGAAATAAAAACCTAAGGTTATTAAAAAAAAGAGTAATTTAGCCCCTGAACTTTATATAGCAAAATATTCTATGTGAAAAGTACAGAATATGTTTTCAGGATGTGAAAGATGGACAATTGACACAGATCTGATTCTCTAATTTTGGATGCAGATTTATATTTACAACCTGAAATGAACATTAACTTCTAGGAAAACCAGGCAAAAAGCTCATTCCATAGCACTTCCTGACTCTGCCCACAAAACTGAGGAGAGATAAGGAAACACTTAGAGTATGCCAGAACATGTGAATTATTTTCAGTTGAGCAAACAATCACCTACCAGTGAGGCTGCACAATATTTCTTTGTTTCCTTCTCCCAAGACATTCTTTGAGACCTAATGTACAAACATGAGATACCTATTTTCAGATCAATTGCACTGAGATTATGGTCATTATTTTACCTTATATTATTTTGTCATTATTCTTTAGATGCTTGTTTTATTTATTTTTAATGAGACATAACTGGTGTGGATTAGGATGAAAGTGGAAGTTAGGAGGATCTTGGAGAAGCTGTGGGAGGGAAACGTATAATCAGGATATATTATATAAAAAAATCTTCAATAAAAGAAAACAGTAGAAAAATAGATTAAACTCAGAACTGTTGGTGTCCTAAATATATTATTTCTAAAGTAAAACTTAAGATAGTTTACAGAAGAGTAACTTTATATTCAAAGACTAGAGTTTAAAATTACAAAGTACATTACTGGAGACATTAGCATTAGTCATCTCATAAATATAAATTAAGGAAATACTGGATATAGGAAGTCATTCTATTAATAATTTCCCTAATTGGAGCTCCAATGGTGCTAGCATTATGTGGTCCAAGGATAATGCTTAATACAAGTATTGCGAAATCTTCCTTTTTAAATACAGAGGATGTTTGGTTCAGTTAATAGCTATTTATTAAATACCTATTGCATGCCATTTACCTACAAATGGGCTAAGAACTTCTATTTCTAAAATAAGCTTTATTTGATAAAATTTTCTATTAGAATCTTAGTGCTGGGAAGTATCAACAGGGGTATCACCACAAGACTCCGTGTTAATCACTCCTGATTGATGGTCATCCTTACTACCATTACAGATGCCCTAGAGTGAAAGTGATATGAACTCATTAACAATTTCAAGCTATTCAAAAAAAATCCCTAAGGACCAATGAGGTCATGAGCCAAAATTCACTTTATGTAATTTGTATTATGTTTTGCTTTATAAATAGCTAGACCAAAAATGGATTTTCATAATTGAATTTGAATGCAATTAATTCTTAACTACTTTTTGTATATTTCTTTTGTATGCAAGGTACACATACTTGTTTGTATGACTGTTTATATTAGTGTATATAAATATGTGTACTTATGTGTGAGGTCAGAATTTATATGGGTGCATTCTTTGACCACTATCCATCTTATTCTTTGATCCATGGTCTCTCACTCAACCTTGACTTTTTATGTTTTGGAAGGATAGCTGCAAAGTTCTACCTGTTTCTGCCCTCCTCAACTCATAGTGGGATTACAGATGTTAATTTTTGTTCCTGAATTCTTATAGGAGTGATTCTAATGGAGTCTCATAGACCCTCCTAACCTCCATGATGGAATGTTCACTGGCTTTGATCTTGTGTAAGTCTTGTGAATTCAAATACCATCACTTTATGAGTGCAAAGGTCCTGCATTTCCAGAAAACATTGTTTTAATTCCTTCTTTCAAGACTTTCCCACTGCTTTTAACCTCTAGTTCCTGAGTTTTAGGAGAGAAGGTATAATATAAATGTCCCAGTTTGGGTCTGTGTTGCATGAATCTTAAAAGGTCTTATTAATTAAATCAAACCTAAGGCCAGTTATTGTGGTGAATGCTGGAAGATCAGAGAAGCAGAACAAGCCACAGCTACCTCACCTTGCCAATTCCTCAGCTGATCCTGTTTCCTCAGAGTGGATGCCTATGAGTCCTCATCCAGAATGAATCTCAGCTGAACTGCTGCTGCCCGAACGACTGAAAGCTTAACCAGCCAAATGCTTCTAGTTCCTGGTCTGCATGCCTTATATACCTTTCTGCTTTCTGCCATCACTCCAGAGATTAAAGGCTCACTTCTTGGGATTAAAGGCATGTGTCACTATGCCTGGCTATTTCCAATGTGGCCTTGAACTCACAGAGATCCAGAGGGATTTCTGCCTCTGGAGTGCTAGGATTAAAGGTGTAAGTGCCATTTTCTAGCCTCTGTATCTAGTGGCTGTTCTGTTCTTTGACCCCAGATGAGTTTATTAGGGTGCACAATATTTGGGGGAACACAATACCACCACAGGTCTGAACACTTCACAGTTAGTTATTCACTGCACTTTTACCAGTTAAGAGTTTCCGTACTAACCGCTGTCTACTGCATAAAGAAATTTCTCTAATGAGTCTTGAAGTCTGTATTAATCATACAAATTTTGAGGGCCATTTGATGCTGTGACTATTTAGGGAAATACTAGTAACCGTTTCATTTGTTATGCATATGAGCACACCAAGCTTGAATTTTTAGTTGCATTTTCAGTACAAGCCATGTTTTCTCCTGTGTAGCAGGCTTTAAATATAATCAGAATGTATTTGCTGTGCTATAACTTTTGTGCTAAATTGCAGCTATGGGCATATCTTGCAAGGATAGTAGTTATTGTAACTCAAAGTGCTCACAGCCGGGTTAAGCTATTGATGACTTTTTTACCCAGCAGCTTACATTGCACATTCCAGAAATGTAAAGAGATGCCTACAAGGAGGAATTTTCTTTGTCACTACTAAGGTGATTTCTTCATATACTGTGACCAAAATATATGCTATCTTCAAAAGTAGGGTCTGTTCTAATGTGGGAAGCTAGCTCCTAATTTTTCTCAGGGTACTCTTGAGAAGAGAGGGATAAGAAATATTTAGATAGAAAGATAGTGTGGAGAAGACATACAAAAACACAGGATTGCTTTGAGAGGATCTGGATCAATATCCACTGGCCCCTTCTGATTCTTCAAAAGGGCTTTTTATAGGACTGCAAAGGGGTGGAGCAAAAGACCTCCCCCTAGCACAGCCAAGTGCAGACACTTTCAAACCCGTGGTAACCATGCACATGGTCAAGCCATCCCCTAATGCAGTCATGCTGGGTAAAGCAAGTTCAGATCTCACTAGGAAACCTCTGTGGGTCCCCACATCCTAGTTTAAGTTACTATTGCTGTGATGAAACACCACAGCCAAAGCAATTTGGAGAGGACCGAGTTTATTTGGCTTACACTTCCACATCGCTGTTCATCATCAAAAGAATTCAGGATCGAAACTCAGGCAGGGCAGGAACCTGGAGGCAGGAGCTGATGCAGAGGCCATGGAGGGGTGCTGCTTACTGGCTTACTCATCTTGCTTTCTTATAGAGTCCAGGATCACCAGTCCTGGGGTGACCACACCCCCAATAGGCTGGCCCCATCATCACTAATTAAGAAAATGTCTTACAGGCTTGCCTACAGACCCTTCTTATGGAGGCATTTTCTCAGCTGAAGTTTCCTCCTCACAGATGACTTTAGCTAGTGTCATGTTGACATAAAACTATCCAGTATAGAGGGTCTTGCTACCAAGTTCTGGAAAGCAAAGTTCTTGCCAACTCACTCAGCATTTTTTCCCATTCTCTATATAACTTCAGTGAGCTGATATTTCTGACTTCTAAATACAATATTTTCTTTCTAAGATCACTAAAAACTAATTTCAAGACCTAAACATCTCTTATCTGGTGATTAATTGAATATGTAAGTTATTTAACAATTGACCTCTTGCTATCACTGTATAAATTCCTGCTATTTAAAGCAACATAAAACATTCTCTTTTAAATTTACAATTTTCAATTAATTTTAATTGAAATAGAATCATATCAATTTCTCCCACTCTATCCTTCTTCTAGCCTCTCACAGCTATCCTCACTCAAATTCCTTCCATTTCTCTGTTGACAAGTTGAAATCCACCATGATTATTATTTTTTACATGCATATATTTTACGTGTATGCAAATTTTGTTGGATTCAGACCGTAGGTACTACAGGTAAATGTATCTTTTTTGTTTGTTTGTTTTTGTTTTTGTTTTTCGAGACAGGGTTTCTCTGTGTAGCTTTGCACCTTTCCTGGGACTCACTCGGTAGCCCAGGCTGGCCTCGAACTCACAGAGATCCGCCTGCCTCTGCTTCCTGAGTGCTGGGATTAAAGGCGTGTGCCACCACCGCCCGGCTAAATGTATCATTTTTGATAGTTTTGTTTTTCATTAGATATTTATGACTACTCATTCCTGGTTTAATGTTTTATAAACTTTGAGATTTCTAGATTCCATTCTTCCTGATCCTGAGCACATAACTTTTCTTATTATGAAAACTCTCAATGAACATCTCATGAAACTGTGTTACACCAATACTCAGTTTCAAGAAACTCTAAATCTATAACCCATTACTAATCTTTTATGATTCATGAGCTTCAAGTAATTTTCAAATTCATCATCAATAGATTGTGTGAACTTTTGTACTTGATAGGATTAAGTTCTTGTTATTCTACCAAAGGTGAGTTACCCTAGTCTTTTTCCTTTCTATAGTACATTAAAAATCTCTGTCATCTATTACTTTTGTCTCACTTCGACCTGTACTGCTCATCTTATAATAAAGTGTTTCAAGGATAAACCTTCTGAAACAAAATGATGCAATGATTCTTCAGTCTGTGTACTGCCATCTGAATAATACAAGTGTTTAGCAGTCTCTGTTCTGTAATTATCATTGCTTAGTTGTCATACTTTGAGATTCTCATTTATGTACAAACCTATCCTTGATGTTTTAAGTTATAGCTTACCACTCATTGCTGATAGATCTCTACCAACCTCCTCACATGAAGACAAGTATATATCTAATTACTCAACTAGGTCAACTTGCTGTAAAGTTATTTAAATTAATTTAAATTGTATATGATGCCATTGCCATGTTTCAGACTACCTCTGATTTTTCCAGCTGTTGTGGAAGACTGTTCCACATAAGATTGGATTCATTTTGTCTTAATTGGCTCATAAGCTATCTAACATTTGCTGAGAGGCCTTCTTTGCAGAAATTTGACTGATTTTATTGCCATTCCAGTCATTAGGAAGTGTGGTGATCCACTTGCTATCCTCACCAAGAGTGAATCAAAGTTATAAATACACATTCCTCTCTCCTTTACTTGTCTATGTATAATTGTTGAATATATCCATTTTATGTCTATAGGATACTAGCAAAAAGGCATCTCCATTTTTGTATCAAGAAACACAGAATGAAAGATTCCATTCTTATTTACTTATTTTTTTTGCCACCATGAAGTATTACTGACTTGTCTCTCAAGTACACAGCATGTCATAAGTTTCTTAATTTTCAGAAATACTCCTAGTTACCTAGATGTCCCAATAAGTAGTATAGCAATTAGTGGAGGGATGCTGAATTAATTATATTATATTCATGATATTTTGTTTATTTATGATGGTATTTAATAGAAAGAGATAAGGCATTTTTTTTCTCGTATATTTCCTGATATACTAGAAATTCTTCAAAATAGCTTCTAAGTAGAGAGAATAACAAAATTTGGAAATGACAAGTATATACATGAGCATATATTCATATGCACATATGTACACTTCCTAGACCATCATGTATGACACATGCAGAAATGGCATTTATAAATTCTCCAAAGCCAGACACTAGAGAAGGTGATTCTACTAGAGGGGAGATAGAAGTGAAACTGACAACCAGAAGGCTCAAGGTCTTGATGGATCTAATTTCCCCTTATGTAGCTCTGGAAACTATGTACAGAATCCATATAATCCAGAATTGCCTGTAAGAACTCCCTATAAGATAAGAATCCACAAACATGAGATAAGAAATCATGTGCAAAGCCCCAAATAAATTATGCATTCACAGGAGTGAAGACAAGATGTATTGGGATTATGAAACTAGGGAAGAAGCCAAACTGTCAGGGATCAGTGCACACAGGAAGAACAAGATTCAAACAAGCCAAAATCTGAATGAAGTTGTTTTTGAAAGATGACAGCTATCAGAAACAATTGAAAAAAGGAACTTGAGTGATTTTATTTCTTTGGAGGCTGGCTAAGGATACTTGAAAGAAGCTGTCTGGCAGCCTATAACATAATATGCCTTTCAAGATTTCAAAGGATGTCCCCAACGTGTTTGAGATAATCCAAGAAAGTCAGATTTTTCTAAATAATGTTAAAATATTGAGTATTGAAGAATCATTGATATTTATGATATTTGAGTGAAAACACTCTAAGTTTATAACTTTCCAAAGATATACTTGCTCCCAAAATAAATAGCATAGATACTACTGTTAAAGTGTGTAACCATTTCTTTATTCTTACACATATTATTTATTTATTTGAGATTCTCTTTGAGTACATGTATATTTGTATACATGTATGTATGTATTTATATATATATATATGTGTGTGTGTGTGTGTGTGTGTGTGTGTGTGTGTGTGTGTGTATTTATGGGTGTACATGTGTCATGGAGTGTATGTGAAGGTCAGAGGAGAGCTTGCATTCTTGATTCTTTCCTCCCACTATGTACATTCCATTATGAAACTCAATTTATCAAACTTGACAGCAAGGATGTTTCCTGTTAAGGCATCTCACTAGTTACCAAGAGTACAGTATTTTCATTTATGTTTCATATCTACAAAGAAATACATAAATAAGAAAACTGAAATTGTGGGAAGTACAGATTAAAGTATAATTAAATAAAAGTATTTAATCATGAGATAATGTTATATAGGATTAATACAATGAAAGTCAATATTTATGTCCTCACTGTTATATTTAACAACTTCTCCTGTAGTAACTTGCAATGGGATAGTTTCAGTTGGCTATAATTGTCTAATAAGGCAAAATCTTAGTAGACATAAAACAAAGCATTTTATAATTTAATTGCAAATCTTTAGCAAAATATAATAAAACATGTTCAGTTACATAAAAATAATTTATTTTTCATTACTTAATTGTATAGGAGTAATTAGGTACCTTAATAAAATTAACATAGAATACCATATGTATATTTTTTTTGTTGATGGGAAGGTAAGATTTTGGTAAAGTCTGTGGATTAAGAAATGAACTTCGTGGTTGTTGTTGTTTGCTTTTTGAGATTGCTTTTTGAGATGCTGTCCAGGCTGGCCTTAAACTCATGTTCTGATTCAGTTCTCCTGTTTCAAGCTCCCAAAGAGTAGGGGCTACGTATGTACACCACCGGATGAGCAAGATGTAAACATATTTAAGGTGTAGTCTTCAACTCACCAAAGTCTTCCCTCTGATTCTAAAATGTCAAATTTCATAGGCATATTATATTCCCCACATCTCAATGTCTTCACAAGAGCCTCATTTTAAGGCCAGTGTCTCACTATAACCTTACCAGTTTTGAGCCAACTTCAAAGCCAAAATCATCTAATTAATTATGTATGAGACTCTTGAATGAATCTGTTTTTTTTGTAGGGGTTGAACAATTTCTCTCCATCTTATCTGTACAGCTAGTACATTGTTTCTAAGATATAATGGTTGAAATGCATAGAGAAAGTTACAAATAACCTGTTCAAAACAAGAACATGAAAGAGCAATGTAGTGGGTAGCCATTCCAGCTTGGATCTGGAAGCTCCAACCCCCATTGAGACTCTGGCAACTGTCACGCCTACGAGGCGGGGCGAGGGGAGGTGCTGGAAACCTGAGAGCTGGATGGGCAAGCGCTCGCTCTGGGCTCTCTCTGCGCCTGGACTCTGGATAGTGGAGATTGATTGTGCAGAGCTCCAGAGAACACCGCTGGATTGCGATACACTTTCCCCAGACCCCCGCGACCTATCCATTCCTTCATTTGTAAGTCATCCACTAAATAAATCTTCCTTTTAACTACGTGGAGTGGCCTTTATAATTTTCGCCAATATCTGGCGCCCACGTGGGTCAAATTCCAAAGGTCTGGGCGGCTCCTGCCCTCAGCCTGCTCCCCGGCTGGCGGGTACCTAAACCCACCTGCAAAGTTCCATATAACTAGTCCATTCCCAAAAAGGGGAGCAGCTAGTCCGGTCTCAGCTCCCTAGCTTAGCCCCGAGACCAGTGAAAAACCGCTGCGAGTGAGGTATCCAGCTCCCGGCTCCTGGCCATCCCGCCATCTGCCTCCAGCTGCCGCCAGCCAAGGTCGCCAGCAGGCCCTGCTTTGGAGCTGTACCAGCACTGCCTGCTGGTTGAAAAGCGCTACTACACCCCCCATACCACAGAAAGGTAAGATAAGCAAACCAGCATTTTATTTCAAGTAAAAGTACTTGATAATTTTACATCTTAAAATTGACTAACAAATTTTGAGTAATTCTTGTAATATGGCTGACAACATTACCTCACAAGAATTTAAAAACCTTTTTGCCTGTATGATGAATGACATTCTCCTGGAAATATATGACCTTCCTCAGGCATATTTGGCCTGTACCATTTTGGCATTCATCGTAATAATTCACACAGTGTTCAAACACTGCTTTAATAATAAGAACAAAGATGAGTCATTATTGGGACTGATACAGGCTTTAAAAGATAGCAATGAAGACTTACAGAGAAAGAATCTCTTTCTGGAATCTGCTTTCAAAGATAGCAGTGAGGCTTACAGAAAAAGATTCTCTTTCTGGAATCTGCTTTAAGAGATGGCAATGAAGACTTACAGAAGAAGAATCTCTTTCTGGAATCTGCCTTCAAAGATAGCAGTGAGGGCTTACAGAAAAAGATTCTCTTTCTGGAATCTGCTTTAAGAGATGGCAATGAAGACTTACAGAAGAAAAGTCTCTTTCTGGAATCTGCCTTCAAAGATAGCAGTGAGGGCTTACAGAGAAAGATTCTCTTTCTGGAATCTGCTTTAAGAGATAGCAAGGAAGACTTACAGAAAGAGATTCTCTTTCTAGAATCTGCTTTCAAAGATAGCAATGAAGGCTTACAGAAAAAGATTCTCTTTCTGGAATCTGCTTTAAAAGATAGTAATGAAGGCTTACAGGAAAAGATTCTTTCTCTAGAATCTGCTAATCAGGATTTACAAAACAGGCTTGTACCCAAAATTGATTTTATTGATAATAAATATGAATATCTAATGGATAGAACACTAACTCTCCAGAGTGAAGTTATGGCTACTCAGACATTGCATAAGGAAGAAAGATTATCATTAATTGATAAGATAAGGTCCATGGAATCATGTACTTCTGAGGAAAATAAAAATGTCTATGATTCCATGAGAAATCTGGAGTCCCTTACAAGAGAGGAGGTTCACTCCTAGAACAGACCCTAGGTGCTCGTTTGCAAGCCCTAGAAGAAACTCTCAGTAAACGTGACAAGGAAACTAATAAGCAGAAGGTCAAGACCATAGAGGTTGTAACATCTCCAAACAGCTCTCATACAATGGCTTATCCTGTTATCGTCCATGAGAAGCCAGCAGATGACACACACCCCGAGCCATATATGACATATACATTACAACCAATTTCAACAAGGGACTTTAAAAATATAAAGGAAGCAGTAGTTACGTATGGGATACATTCCACATATGTAAAACAGATGTTAAATTCATGGTCTACCTCACATAGAATCATCCCAGATGACTGGCATCAGTTAATTTCAGCTGTTCTAGAATATAGCCAACAGCTACAATGGAAGAGCTGGTTGAGAGAAGAGGCAAAAAATTTAGAACAACAAGGTAAACTCAGAGGTTTTGTGATCTCCCAAGATCAAATACTTGGTGAGGGATGTTTTGCTGACAGGAATGTACAAGCCACTTATGATGAGCATACAATATCCCTATGCCGTACAGCAGCTCTAAATGCTTGGGAAAAAATTCCAGAACCTGGAAAACCAACTGAGGTATACACAAAGATATTTCAGGGACCACATGAATCTTTCACTGATTTTTTACAAAGGCTGAACACAGCTATAACAAAAGCTGTATCAAATAAAGAATTAAGAAAAGTATTAACTGAGTCCTTGGCATTCGACAATGCTAATGCAGAATGCAGAAGAATACTTACACCACTAAAGATCAGATCAGCTCCTTTGGAAGAATGGATTCAGTACACTAATGGTGTTCAGTCTCTTAACTACAGTAATGAGGCTTGGATAGGAGAGACAAATCCCAGAGGTGAAAGAAGGCCCCGTGTTACCAAATGTTTTAAGTGTGGTACACCAGGTCATATAAGTAAAAACTATACGTGGGGTACTCCTAGAAGTAATACTCCTTCTAGGAATAGCCTAAACAGGAGACCCCAACCACCTCCTGGATTATGTAGAAGGTGTGGCAAAGGCCAACATTGGACCAATGAGTGTAGATCAAAAATAGATATACGAGGCAACCCTTTCCTGGCAGGAAACGCCTCAGGGGCCTCTTGCAGGCCCCCAAATCAAATGTAGTACGAACATTCCCAGCCACTGTGGAAGAAATTCCTCTCCAGGACAACTGAATAAACCAATGCCTAATGTAAAAACCGATACTGCAATGGATGATAAAACAGCTTTGATAGATGGATCACAGTTTACGAAGAACACTATAAAACAAATATTTTGGCAGACTTCCATAAATGAACAAAGCCAAAGCTTAGAATTTGAATTAATGGCCTGGTTCTGGAGGCCTGGTAGACACAGGTGCAGATGTGACTATAATTACACCAAAATCATGGCATCCAAATTGGCCTCTTCAAGAGGTAGATGTCCAACTGTTAGGGATTGGCACCCTATCTCAGATAAAACAGAGTTCGAGATGGGTTGAATGCATAGGGCCAGAAGGACAGAGAGGAAGGCTGAAGCCATATGTAGCAAATGTAGCAGTAAATCTTTGGGGCCGAGATCTGTTACAACAGTGGAATACCCAGATTAAAATTCCTACACTTTCAGAAAAGGAATACAGACCAATACATGTTTCTAGAAATAATATCATAACATGCTATAAAAATCAGTCACCAACCATTCAGGCTGTTCACAAACAGAGCACGACTGTTGTTGAACTCTCAGAAGTACCAACTGCCTTACCTTTAAAATGGCTAACTAATAAACCTGTCTGGGTTGGACAATGGCCTTTGACAAAAGAGAAGCTACAAGCTTTAGAACAGCTGGTTCAAGAGCAGTTAAATGCTCAACACATTGAAGAATCTACCAGCCCTTGGAATTCTCCTGTATTTGTTATTAAAAAAAAATCTGGTAATTGGAGAATGCTGACAGATCTGAGAGCTATTAATAAAGTAATTCAGCCAATGGGCTCCCTACAGACTGGGATCCCCTTGCCCTCTATGCTACCAAAAGAATGGCCTATAATAGTTATTGACTTAAAAGACTGTTTCTTTACCATATCCTTACAGGAAAATGATAGAGAAAAATTTGCCTTCACAGTACCTAATTATAATAATTCTCAGCCAGTCAAGAGATATCAATGGAAGGTCTTCCCACAGGGAATGTTAAACAGCCCTACTTTGTGTCAATACTTTGTGCAGAAACCATTAGAGATAATTTGTGTAAAGTTTCCACAATCCATAATTTATCACTATATGTATGATATCCTATTAGCTGATCCAAAGTTATATACATTAGAAAGCATGTTTGAAGAAGTAAAAAAAGTTTTGCCTCGCTGGGGACTGCAAATTGCTCCTGAAAAAATACAAAGAGGAGATTCTCTTAATTAATTAGGATATAAGATAGAGCTACAAAAAATTAGACCCCAAAAGGTACAACTAAGAAGAGATAGATTGAAGACTCTTAATGATTTTCAAAAGTTATTAGGAAGCATTTCCAACTTACTGGGTATCATGGGAATACCCAAAGATGGACTAAAAAATTTGGCTAATACTCTAGAAGGGGACAAAGAATTAAATAGTCCAAGAGAATTATCAGCCGAAGCTGAGAAGGAATTGGCTCTAGTAGAAAAGACAATTCGAGAAGCACATGTGGATCGTGTGGATCCAGAACTTAAATGCATTCTTGTCATATTCCCTTCCAGACATTCCCCAACAGGTATTTTGATGCAGAGGGAAGATATTATATTGGAATGGATATTCCTACCACGTAAACCAAATAAGAAATTAAAGACTTATATAGAAAAGATCTCTGATTTGATTCAAAAGGGTAAATTAAGACTTCGCCAGTTGACAGGAATGGACCCAGCAGAAATTGTAGTACCATTAACTAATGAGGAAATTTCATCACTATGGAAAGATAATGAATACTGGCAGAGAGCCTGCAGTAACTTTTTGGGAGAGATTAACAACCACTATCCCAAAAGCAAGAGAATAGAATTCATAAAGAAGACTGAATGGGTCCTTCCTCACATTGTACGACAAAAGCCAATTTCTGGAGTCCTCACATTCTACACTGATGCAAATAAATCAGGGAAAGCAGGATATAAATCAGGAGACTTAAGTAAAGTGGTACAAAGTCCATATAGCTCTGTACAAAAGGCAGAACTGTATGCCATTCTTATGGTACTGATGGACTTCACAGAACCCCTCAATATAGTCACTGACTCTCAATATTCAGAGAGAGTTGTTTTACATATTGAAACTGCTGAATTTATTCCTGATAATACAGAATTAACTTCATTATTCATACAATTGCAGGAAATCATCAGAAAAAGGGAACATCCTATATATATAACGCATATCAGATCCCATACAGGTCTACCAGGACCTTTAGCACAAGGTAATGATGAGATTGATCAGTTACTAATAGGTAATGTGCTAGAAGCTTCAGAATGTCATAAGAAACACCATGTAAATAGCAAAGGTTTGAAGAAGGATTTCTCCATCACTTGGCAACAGGCTAAGGATATTGTAAAAAAATGTCCTACTTGTTCCATCTATAACCAAACTCCATTACCTGCAGGGAGTAATCCAAAAGGTATACAAAGAAATGAAATTTGGCAGATGGATGTGTTTCATTTTGCAGAATTTGGAAGATTAAAGTATGTACATCATACCATTGACACCTATTCAGGATTTCAATGGGCAACTCCTATGAGTTCTGAAAAGGCTGATTCTGTGATTACACACCTATTAGAAGTTATGGCCATCATGGGAATACCTGTACAAATTAAGACAGACAATGCCCCAGCATATGTCTCCAATAAAATGAGACAGTTCTTTGCTTATTACAATATAAAGCATGTTACAGGTATACCACATAATCCCACAGGCCAAGCAGTCATAGAGAGATCCAATCGAACTTTAAAGGATATGCTAAATAAACAGCAACAGGTAACAATGACTCCTAGAAATAGACTGCATAGTGCTTTATTAACCTTGAATTTTCTCAATGCTAATGAGAAAGGAACAACAGCTGCGGAGAGACATTGGACGACAGACAAAACTCCTGAGCTAAACCAACCAGTTTATTTCAAGGATGTGCTGACCTCAGAATGGAAACCTGGATATGTTCTACGTTGGGGAAGGGGTTTTGCCTTTGTTTCTGCAGGAGAAGAAAAGCTATGGATACCAACAAAATTAATAAAAATTCGATTCGAACAGGAAAAATCCCTTGATGAAGAGAAGTAAAAGATCATTCACCAATGTGACATCTCTACAAGTTGTAAGAAAATTTAACAATCAAAGGGTGGGGTAGGGTTCTGTTTTTGTCTTTCCAGGATAATGGAAATACCCATCTTCCAAAACTCATAAGGCCTTGGATATCCGGATATTTACAACAGAAAGGAAGAATCTATTGGTACCAATCTACACATGGTAAAATCTCACTGTCTAACATCTTTCTCTCTATCAATCTAAAAAAGTTGTGGTTCCAATTCAATTATAGCCAAGCTGGCTTTGGAGATGGAATTGGCTCACTCCTTCTCTAAACCCAAGCATATTGCTAAAAGAAAAGTTTGAGAGATTCTTCAGTCCCGTATCAGAAGAGCCCTCTGGTGTGAGACAGAAGGAAACCAATAAAAAGGGACCATTGTCTTCGAAATTCTAAATCTCTCCATGCTTACTCTTGATTTCTCAGAATCCTTTCTTACATGCTATGTCCTCTTTAAATCCAAACCTCCCATTTTTGATAACAAATAAGTTTTTCCAATAGCAATCTCAGAAGTCTCCAGAAGGAAGATGGGGCCCCAACAACAACAACTCTACCCAATCCAGAATGATGCCATGGTAATCATCATCATACTACACTTCTTGCCAGAATTTCAGACAATCTTACCCATTACTCTAAAACTTGCCGCAGAACCTACAGTTAGTCTAACTAAGATTTAACTATCTGAGCTTTCTCACAGTACCCAACAGAGATAACATCACCCCCTAAACGGCAGGAAGCAATTCTAAGAAAACGACGCCCCTTCTCCCTTAGGTTTCATAATTCTCAGGGTTATGGATGACGGTTGTAGGGTTGGGGGTGGAAGAAAATATTAACTCAGTATTGTAAAAAAAAAAAAAAGGGGGGGGGCGGAAGAAATGGAACGGATAGGTATAAGATATGATGGTAAATCATTGTATATACTAGTAAACAAACTTGGTAAAATAGCAACCTTAGACAATTTGCACTGTAATTTGTACTGTTATAGATTCTTATATGTTGATACAAATGTAAACTATTTTTATACTCCTGTTTAAGATAATTTGTATATTGATACAAATACAGAACTATATTTGTTATAATGTACATATATTTCTCCTCTTATTTGAAACATTTTTATATTGATACAAATGTAAATTTATATCTGTCATACTTTATATATGTTCTACTTCTGTTAGGATATTTGGTATATTGATATATATTTAAGATTATTGTCATATTGCATATCGCACTATATATTCCTACCTCTGTTATAAATATCTTGTGTATTGTCACAATTTTGAAGTCATCGTTCTTCACCATACATTTGCTTATAGACTGTTTACCTTATTTGCGTGAAGCCTTAGTCCTTAGGTTATTTCGGTAGATAAGATTTATAGATTTATAGTCGCCTATGCCTGTCATCTCTATAGTTACGTTAGTTAGGTTATCCAGATTTACAGATACATAGGTCAGATGGACAGGTAATCTTCAAACACTTCATAGACCTAGAGAATATGGCATTTAAATAACTTAGAATTCTGTTGACGTGAGGCACAATTGCTCCTGGCTGCACCAATTGATCCCGAGAGAATGTTGGGCTTCTAAGACATTTCCATTTGGAAGTTTGTCTTTTTGGCACAAAATGGCCTACAGGGCAAAGAACTGCCCTTGCCTTGATGGCTGACAGTACAAATGCAATGCTGTCCTTTCTGGACAAGCGGGACACAAGGAAAGCGACCACTGTACTCTGCCAAGACAGGGTAAGATGGTCTTTCAGAATTCCTGCTTCTGAAAATGGTCTGTCAGATACTCTAGGCATATAGCCAATTTGAATGCACCAACAATGCTGAGAAACATTAGGTGACTGTCCAGGCTGCCAGCTGTCTTGGTCTACTCTTGCAAGATTCCCGAAGTTGCTTGCATCCGTCTACCATTTCTCAGGTACCATTATGTTCCTTCTCAGGTCTTTGATGGGATTGAAGACTAGCAGTTATAGTTACAACTTAGTATATATAATATCTTAGATAGAACATATTAAGTATTAGATTCAGGTTCTTTAGGATAGGACACCTTTGAATGATCTTTATAACATGCTGTTTACCTATGCTCTATACTTCTCTGGATTTTAGAATGTGTTTCTTGCTTGATATTGTTTGCATTGGTTGTAGTTACATCTTATCTAGGTCATTATCCCTCATTATTTCTGGACAATATTTGATAACCATTCCTTTGTATATAGTCTTGTATTAGTTTAGAACCTTCTTATTTAGACAAAAAGGGGGAGATGTAGTGGGTAGCCATTCCAGCTTGGATCTGGAAGCTCCAACCCCCATTGAGACTCTGGCAACTGTCACACCTACGAGGCGAGGCGAGGGGAGGTGCTGGAAACCTGAGAGCTGGATGGGCAAGCGCTCGCTCTGGGCTCTCTTTGCGCCTGGACCCTGGATAGTGGAGATTGATTGTGCAGAGCTCCAGAGAACACCGCTGGATTGCGATACACTTTCCCCAGACCCCCGCGACCTATCCATTCCTTCATTTGTAAGTCATCCACTAAATAAATCTTCCTTTTAACTACGTGGAGTGGCCTTTATAATTTTCGCCAATAGAGCAAAGTGAGTTGCTGGTTTTGTGAGAATTCTAAGTCCCACCATGTAAGCATGATTAAGTTTCAAGATCTATAATGACTTCTATTGCTTTCTATAAATAACAAAAATAAATAAACTATTTGAAAAAATTTACATTCCACTTTTCAAGCAATTCTGAAGTAACAGTTCAACTAGGATATCTGCTGCTATAAAACAAAGATTCCCTTTTATTTCAGTCTCCAATAACATGTGTCCCATTTCCTTTTGAGTTTTAATCTAAGTCTGCCTTTCATGCATTTTCTACAATGAATTAAGTATTCCCTAGGACAGCATGTGGCTTTTCCTACTGTGTTCCTCACCTGATCCTGTTCTCATTAATAATAACTTTATCTTTTAACCCCAGTTTGTTTGAGGCAATCCAAAGCTCTCCATCACATTGATGATAATTCTTCCATTTCCTGTCTTCTACTTAATTTGACATTTTAACTACATGTTGAAGTGACAATTCATTGTGAGTGATCCAGATGCGGTTTAGTTACATTCTACTCTTTAAGATAACATCCTTCCAGCTTCCAGAAACCACTCTATGACATCATATCAGTAAAGAGAAAAAGCACATGGTTACTGAAATAAATTGTAAAACTATTTGCATCTCTAGCATGATAAAAATGACCATGTTCGTATTAAAAACTTTCAATAAACTAGAGAATCTCATGTCTTCAATATGATAAAAGCAAAGAACACCTGTGAGTGATTATAGACAATCTATTCCACCTAGAGAAGCACGGAAAAGCTTATGTCATAATATTTGTTTTCAAAATTTCTATTCAACAATAACATATTTTAAAAATGTAATAACCTAGAAGATTAAAGAGGAAGAAACAAATTTTATGAATGACAGGTTTATGTTTACAGAAATTCTAATGAATATGCACACCTACATTGAGAGCTAAAAATGACTTAAGTACAGAATACAAAAGCAATATTTAAAACTTAACTTATGTACAATATTTTGAAACTGAACAAACTAAATTATGAATACACCATCCATAACAGTACAAAAATAAAACCCTTAGCAGTGAATTTTACAGTTTATGCCAAGGCTATTGGTTATGCCTCATAATATGATAGTAAGGCTCTGTTGGTGAAGACCCAACTTACTGTGTCATTGAACATGGAGAAATCACGCTGGTGCCCAAGTAGAAACCTCACTCCTACCAACTAGTACTCATGATGTTCGAAGGTACTCTGCAAGGTACTAGGGGAAAAAATTAGTCACCAATATTACCCAGATAAAACCCCTGTGACCTACAACAGTGACCTGCCAGCAAAATATACTAGTATATTAGTGGATTGCCTCCCCTAACACACTGTGACACACAGCTTCTATTTAGGACATGCTGACATAACCCTCTATTCAAAGTAGAAAATCAGTCATGTTCAGATAACTCCGACTAAGTTGGTAGTGTATTGTTCATTCAGGAAGAGAAGATCTGAAGAAATATGAAGAAGGAATAATTAACTCTCCATAAAAGTTATGCTTTCTTTGAAATAACCAGTATAAGAATCTATTGTCATTTAATAATTGTTAATACTATACTGGCCATATAAACATGATATTGCATTTTTTAACAGACACCACAGTGTGAAGAACATGTCAGCAGTGGGACAGTGTTAGAGGACTTGATTTGTGTGGAAATATTTTAAGAAGAGACATTAACTATCACCAAATAAATGAAAGAATATCATGGAGAAAGGGGGTGGTGTAATCATTTTTATATATTATAATAACAAAAGAGTCACAAAGGAAGATACTTGGAATGAAAAATAGGGGATTAAGATTTGTCTTGAAAAAGCCACTGCTGAAAGACTAGCCAGGTGGGACTGGAAAGGAGGTTCAGAAATTAAGAGAACCATAGTTTAGTTCTCATTATCACATGTGTGGCTTACAAGTCCATCTTGTTTGTGTCTGATGCTCTCTTCTGGATTCGAAAGGTACACCATCCATGGGCACATAGCCACACACTTACACATAGAATAAAATAAAAATAGATATTTAGAAACAAAGAGCAGATAACTACTCTTCATTTTATTCAACCACTCATTGTTCTCAGGTGGCATACTGTTATGAGATTCTTCTAACATTAGTTTCATAGCCCATATGTTAAGGATCAGTCAGTTTATACATTGTTGATTAGACTTAGAATATGTGAAACCCACGGAGGTACCATTGCTTCCTTCTCAGGTGTCAGACACTGCTTCTAAAAGTTTGCTATGCTTTGCTGAAGGCACGTATGGCTGCTAAAATTATTTTCTCTACAGCTAGAAAGTCATGGATTTGATGAGCACATTAACCTTGAGCCATGAGTCTCTTTTCATGGCACACACATGTCCAACCCATGTTAGAATGAAAGCGACCTTTAGTTGGTGCTACAAATGTTTTATTTCACAGTTCTTTGATAGGGTTGCAAAGAGATGACAAAGTGTTGTCACAGATTTCAACTTTCTTGACAAATTGAAAAAAAAATATGTATGGTTTGTAAAAGTTCTAGCATGAAAAAAATACCATCATGATGTTATTTATAGCTTTAAAGACACATTTAAAATACATGAATGTTTCAGGCACCTGCATTTTCATTCATTAACATTCACAATGAATCAGTAATAAAACCAATAATATGATGCAGAATAAGTGAACTCAATTTAGCAAGTCAGTCATAAATGAGAAGTCTACATATGTCATATTCACAAACATGTCCAGTCTTTATATTAAAAAGAATCTTTTTCTTGGAACTGATCCTTACTTTTACTTTGTAGCATAGTTTGGATAAATATAAAGTAGCAGCCAAGTACACTTATATAAATCAGACAGACCTCAAAGGTTTTCACCATATGCACTGAGAAAGAAACAGGTTTACCAATTTATTCTGGCAAAGGCTTCGTGCTTGAACTCTTTGAGAGGAAGCAAGTGATATTAAAGGCACTGTGTGACAAGCCACACTAATATTTGAGGCATTAAATGAGGATCTTTTTTCCTTCAGGTTCATAATTTCAATGAGTCGGCAACCTGATTAGGTGGCATTAAAAATGAGCTTTTAGCTGCTAATAAGCTTCCCCTTGGTTACACAGCCTGTTGTTTTCCTGCAGCAAAGAGAAGAGGGAGCTGCATGAGCCCCTGTTTGCAATGCATGAATAAGATGACAAATGGGAAGAGGGCGTGGATGTTGATGAAGAACGTTTGATTAGCAATTGGCAGCATGAAAACTTCTGAATTATTTTGCAAATTTAAAGAAAGGTTACACATGCAGTTGGTGAGCAGAATTATAGACACAAAAATAGAACTATCTGAAGAAGCAGACATTTTGTTTTCCTGCATGTCATTTGGGTATTTTTGCATCTCTTTATCTTTAATCAAAACTGGGGCTGGGATCTGGTTACAAAGAAAATGGAGTTTGTTTGCATGGTGCTTGGGCATCAAGCAAATGTCACAAGCATTTTCCCAGGTCAACACAATCTGGGATAACAGTGGGGTGACAATAAGAGCTAGAATGTAAATGATGAGTGTAAAACTTCTCCAGTCTGTGAAAACACATGAGGTCATATATATTTTAATCCCCTGAATCTATGTTTAATACACATTTAAAGAATGTTGGTGATTCTGAGCTACCCCAAGTGTCCTTTCCCCTAAAATATGGATAACATATAAATAGTAAAACCATACTGTGATTTTTAAAGAAAAAGTAAAGGGTAATCAAGAATTAGCTGAAACAGTAGAGGAGAAATGTCCCAAGCAACAAAGACTCCAGAGGTATTAGAGCTTTTCCATCTGGCTCACTGACATCAAGTATCAGCCTCTTCCCCTTGCTCATACATCTGTTTCTGCTTGGAATTTCATTGTCTTGGGCTGTCAAATGAAAGGACTACCTACCGCAATAGTGGTGTGGCTTCTTAAAAGTGGGAATTTATTTTTCACTCTTTTGGAACTTGTATGCCTGAAATCAAGTCATCACTTGAACTGAACTCTATTTAGGTAATGTTATTTTCTCCCTTCTCTCCAGATTCTGTGTTAGAAGAAAGGCTAAGACACTTTGGCTTGTAGCAGCATCACACCATCCTCTACTTTACTTGTTTCATGCCCTGATATTTCTGTGTTTATAGTTCTTGTCTTGTCTTCATTTGAAGATTTTAGTCATTGTTTGATATCCTGCTATCACTGTATCTTCATCTCCTTACTTCTACGGAGACCTTGTTTCCAAATATGGCTAAAGAGACTATGCCAGATTATGGTCTGGAGTTTTCTGGTGCTCTTAGTCTTCCACTAGCTCTCTGATGTTAGTGAAGTGACTATCACTGATAACTCCAGTTTCTCAGATCTAGATACAGAGCCACATAAACAGTTATATTTGTTTTCTCTTTTGCAGCATGTAGGTTTTTGAAATCCCACACATTTCTTTAGGTCTCAGTGGTGAGCAAGGCTCCCTTTTGTAAATTATTAATTATCATGGAGAGAAAGGTGTTTCTGTGATCAGCATCCACTGACTATCCTAGTTTGATCTTCTGTTGATTGTGATAAAACACTGACCAAATGACATTTAGAGGAGGAAAGGGTTTTTTGTTTTTTTTCCATTGCAAAATCAGAGCAGGAACTGAAGTCGGAACTGAAACAGAAACTATGGAGTAATGTTGCTTGCAAGTGCACTCACTGGATAATTACTTTCAGCCAGTTTTTTTTTTTTTTTTAATACACTCCAGGACCACCTACCTAAGGACAGTACCTTCCACAATGGGCCTGTCTATCTATTGTCAGTCATTAAAATGTCACAGAGAAATGCCCATAGACCAATCTGATCCACCTAATTTGTTAATTGTTCTTTCTCTTCTCAGATGACATTGGATTGAATTGAGTTGACAATCAAAACTACCCAGAAAACTGTGTATGTTTGCATTTCTGAATTTGATAGGGTCAGACTTCTTTGAGTCATACCACTCTATAATTCTAATCAGAGTTTGAGCTCTTTAGGAAAAAAGTATGTCTGACAAAGATGGGTTTGAAAATGAAGCTAATTTACCATTAAAAACAGTCTTCTATATTCAACCTTCTTTGTGTGAATAAGTCAATCCTCAGGACTACTATCACAAAAATGCAAAATATCAGATCCATCTTGCAATATTACATAAAACTACTTCCTTGTTAGTGATAGGAAATTGGAATTCTGTATAATCCTTCCCATGGCTGATGTCAGTTTATTTCCTCAGAGGAATCGCCAAAGTGCAATCTGGAGCATTGCCAAAGAAGTGCTGTCTCTGCTTAGTCAATGACAGAAAAGAAAGAAGAAAATAGTAATCAGTTCCATAGCCTGAGACTTATTGGTATCTATTAATGATCTCATAATCTTATGTGTGGTTCTCACCACTTATGGAAATTACGTTATTATGGGCTGAACACTATCCCCTTCACATTCATTTACTGAGGTCCTAGCCCTTAGTATTTTGGACATGCACTGGAGTTAGAGCTGTAAATAGTTATACTGAAATGCTGTAACTTAGTATGGTTAGTGGCTTTATAAGAAAAGATGAAGATATATATATATATATATATACTATTTAGGAAAGGCCTGTGAAAACATGACATAAAGCTAGCTGCAGCCCAAAGAGATGGGGCAAAAAAAATGTTGAAATATGTTAACCCTTTTATGTTGGAACTGTAGTCTCCAAAACTGAAGGCTTTGGGGCTCTTACAAGCTTAGAAGAATAAATACAAAAGTGGGATTTTAAGGTTTTTAATGTTCAATATTGATATAGATATTCTCAGGAAAGTGTTATGTATTAGATGCCATAATCTTTGAATATTTAGTTTTAGAAAGGTACCCATAACCTATGAAAATTACAGGTAGGGTAACTCGTACAGTCCTAAAGAGCTGCTGTGACAAAAAAAACAGAACATACGGTACACTTCAACTGTTGTTCAGAAGAATTAGATACCTTTCCATAACGCTGCTTTTTTTCTTCTCTGTTCACACAAATTCCCAAACTAGTACTAATATGATTCCACTAAAATTTTCTAGCACAACAGCAAACTTCTGTTCTGTTCTGCTTATATATGTGTTAAAGCTATTTAGTAATAGGGTAGCGTTTCTTTGAATACTAAGTTGTCAGTGAATGGGTCAGGTTGACATGTAATCAAATCACTTTAAAAATTACACTGTATGTTATTGTTTTTGAAAACACATACTATATAGACAAATACTTTAAAACTGTGGCTTTCTCTTTAACCATGGCACCAATATAGAAAATTCACATTGTTTATAAAATGATGCTAATTTTATTACTCTAAAAATTCAATTAAAATGTCAGATATGATTGGTTTCCAAGATATACTTGTTTTAAAATGTAAGATTTAGCTCTAGTAACAAAGGGAGAAAGAAGTTTCATCTGCAGACTATTTCCTGTGAGCCTCACCCTGGGAGCTCCTGGAGGAATCCAGAGACTTGCCTTTTCCTCCCTGAGTGGAGCTGAGCATGGTACTGTCGTCTTCACTGTGTGCTTCTTTGAGCTCTCTGGAGCTGAGTTATAAGAGCAACTCCATCATTTAAGTGCATTGCTCCTTCTCTCTGCCTCTTCATTCCCCTTGCCAGCCTCTGTTAAGGTGCTTCAGTGATTAAAATGAAGGGAATCCAAATTACTAGTTTGAAGCATCTGAGAAACCTGACATGCACACAAAATATTCTTTTACCACTTCACTGAATAATTATCCTAAAGTATTTGTTGTATCTTTTGTAATCTCGCAGTTGGCTGTGATTTTCTATATTTATCTGTGTTTTACCTAAAGGAAGTTTTAAAAAGAGAAACTGAATCCTCAGTAAGGTTATGGCAGAAATACTTCTGCTACTACATTTAGCTGATGATTTAAAACTTACAGAAAATATAAGAAAGTTTATCAATAAAGTGTTATCAGCCCTGATGCTTTTATCTACACACCCTAACTATATAGTATTAGGGTATACTAGGGTATATATAGTATTTTGGGACTATTAAACATGGAATAACTTTTGACAAGTGTGTAAAATACCACTTCTCAGGCCACTCTTAACTGGTTAGCATCCCACCAGTTCCAAGGAAATTTACTGAAGGTATTAAATCATATAAATTATTGCTTCTAAATTTTAAGGATTAAGTTAGAATAAAAACTAGTTTAGCTTTTTATGGATCAAATAAATAGCATTGCAATACTTATTTCTCAGCTGTTGTGTAACTTTAGAAGATGAATGTGATTAATAGCCATGTGGAGATCAACGTGTAGCTTCCACAATGGTAAAGAGCAGATCAAACAGTAGTTTGGCCATTTAAGCTATCAGTCTTGCCAAAACACTAAAGCTAAAACAATAAGCCCACTCACACATGGGCACAACTGACAGCTCTTTGCCTTCCTTAAGAATATAGCTTCTGAACAAGGAATCCCACTATAGGGAATGGGCTCCCAAAAGCCAGCTCATGCACCAGGGATAAATCTTGGTCTCACTGCGAGGGGCCCTCAAACAGACCAAGCTACACAACTGTTTCCCACATGCAGAGGGCCTAGTTTGCTCCCATGCAGGCTCCAAGGCTGTCTGTCTAGAGTTTGTGAGTTCCCACAGGGGAAAGGAGCTTGGTCCTGCCTCAGTGTACCAGGCTTTGTTGACTCCACATGTGAGGCCTTACCATTTAGGAGGAGTGAAGTGGGGGGGGGGTCAATTGGGAGGTAAGTGGGGGTCGGGGTTGGGAGTTGGGATGGGAGGGGGAACTGTGGTTGGTATAGAACATGAATAAAAAAAATAAAAAATACAAATTTATAAAAAGAAGAAAAGAAAGAATATTGCTTCTATAGAATGTACTGCAATCTGCAGTGGGAAATGTGCTTCCACCACACAGAAAACACAAATAGAAAACAAGAATGGAAAAAGATTGATGAAAGAGTCTTCTCTCTTAAAGTGACCATTCAGTTACATTTCCTATCATAGTGGACGAGAAACAATACAGGCCAAGTGAAATGACTGAAATTGTATTTTTAAACCAGTCATAATAAAAAATAGGAAGCAGATGCATATATCTCTTAAGAATAAATTTATTTAATCTTTATAGAATTGAGATTTTTTGTGTCTGATATTAGATGACATTTCAGTTAAAATGAAGAGTATTTTGAACTTAGGCCTTTTCCTGCACTCAACTAGTAGAAAGCCTGTAAAAATGGGTACTGAATTTTACTCTCCAACAACATTTCTAAGTTCCAAGTGTCCTAGATACTTTTTAGCCAATTTGACACAAAGCAAAACCATCTGAGAAGAAGGAACGTTAATTAAGACACACACACACACACACACACACACACACACACACACACACACAAAAACACACACACACACAATTGTCCTATAGGTATTGTCTAATGGTCTTTCTGTATGCTGTGATTATGTGTTGCTCTTATTGGTTGATAAATAAAGTTGTTTTGGACGATAGCCAGGTACAATAAGCTTAGGTGGTACATTCAAACTGGCAATGAAGAAGGGTAGAGTCAGGGAAGATGCCAGCCATACACTGAGGAAACAAGATGTATAGAAAATAAGGTAACTAGCCATGAACCATGTGGCAAAGCATAGATAAGAAATATGGGTTAATTTAAATGTAAAAGCTAGCTAGAAATAAGGGTGAGCCAGCAACCAAACATTTATAAGTTATAAACCTCTCAGTGATTATTTGGAAATGGTTGTGGAAAAGCCTCCTTTTACACTATGGGGTACATTTTCTTAATTAAGGATTGATGTGGGAGGGTCTAGCTTACTGAGGGAAGTACCACCCCTGGGCAGGTAGTTCTGGGTGGTACAGGAAATGAGGCTGAGAAAAAGACAGTGAATAAGCAGCAGTCCTGCCTGGCCTGTTTCAGTCCCTGCCTCCAGGTTCCTGCTTTGAGTCCTTGCCCTGACTTTTTTCATAGCCTGGATTCTATGAGGTCAAAGAAACCTTTTAATTCCAAATTTCTTTCGGTCATAGTCTTTATCAAAGCAATTGAAAACAAACTGGAACCAAAATTGTTATTAGGAGTGGGGTATTTTGCTGTGATCAACTACCCATGCTGTTTTGAGGAAAACTTGTGAAAGTGTTTGATGTTTAGGACAGGAGAAGTTGTTGAGTGCTCAGAGATTAATGAGCCATTGTTAGAGCTTGGAAGATAACAATGCTGAGTCCAAAGTAGAGAATGGAGACCTGGCTTGTGAAGGTTCACAGGGATTTGAAGATCATACTAGCACCATTTGTGTGGTAGTCTGTATTAAGAATCTGTTGTTTCTGGTCAGCTGAGGCTCAATAATCACCTGTGATTAGCAATAGACCATCATCACTGAAGTGTGAAGCTTTGCTTTCCAGAGACAAATGGTGCTGGTTAGCTGGGCCTGAGAAATCACCTGTGATTCAGAAGACATGAGAATTACTGAGGTGAAATCTTCTGGGAATATTTCTTCAGAGTCAACATTTAGATAATATGGTTCAGAGTGACCAACAATTGCATTTCATACTGGTAGCTGAAATTATTAACCTTTAAGAAACTGTCCTGGCATTGTTATTAGTTTTGAAAGCATGAGAAATGAGGGGATCACAGAGAGTAGTTGAAGCTTGGCACCATGATAAGCCAGGAAAACTGCTGGAGAACTTGTATCCTCAGTTGCAGTAAAGACAGCAAGCAAGAGAAATAATGGAAAGAGACTAAGTTTTGGCACCATGGAAGATATTCAGAATCCCTAAAGTGAGTCTATGAGGACATTGGTGAAGGTGTAGCCTGTAGAGACTCAGTATATTGAAAATGACAACATCATGAGATGACCACTGGGGACAACTGCAGGTGTAGAGTTCAGCCAGTCCAGAACCTACAAGACAAGCTACCCGTACTATGAATGCCAGAGCCAAGAGAGTGGAACTGTAGAAACCCTTTGGTACACAAAATATTGTGACTGAATCCCACACATTAGACATTGAGCTACAAAATTTGTTTTACACCACTGGATATTTGTTTTGCTTTCATTTAATTATAAGTACACCTTGGTACCTCCTCTTTGGAATGAGAAAGTAAGGAACATATATTTTATTTTCAAGAGGTAACAGTTGAAAGACTCTAAAGGATTACCTCACTCAGGATGGTATTTTCTAGTTCCATCCATTTGCCTGCCAACCTCATGATGTTATTGTTTTTCTCTGCTGAGTAGTACTCCATTGTGTATATGAACCACATTTTATTTTCCGTTCTTCAGTTGAAGGGCATCTAGGTTGTTTCCAGGTTCCGGCTATTACAAATAATGCTGGTATGAACATAGTTGAACATTTGTCCTTGTGGTATGATTAAGCATTCCTTGGGTATAAGCCCAAGAGTGATATAGCTGGGTCTTGAGGGAGGTTGATTCCCAATTTTCTAAGAAAGCACCATATTGATTTCCAAAGTGGCTGTACAAGTTTACATTCCCACCCACAGTGGAGAAGTGTTCCCCTTGCTCCACATCCTCTCCAGCATAAGCTGTCTTCAGTGGTTTTGATCTTAGCCATTCTGACGGGTATAAGATGGTATCTCAGAGTCATTTTGATTTGCATTTCCCTGATGATTAAGGATGTTGAGCAATTCCTTAAATGTCTTTCAGGCATTTGATCTTCTGTTGAGAATTCTCTGTCTAGCTCTATAGCCCATTTTTTTAATTGGACTGTTGGGTATTTTGATGTCTAATTTCTTGAGTTCTTTACATATTCTGGATATCAACCCTCTGTCAGATGTGGGGTTGGTGAAGATCTTTTTGCATTCTGTAGGCTGTCATTCTATCTTATTGACCATGTCCTTTGTGCTACAAAAGCTTTGTGATTGAACCCAGGCTCTGAAAGACAAATATGGTATGTACTCACTGATAAGTGGATACTAGATGTAAAGCAAAGAATAACCAGACTGCAACTCACAACTCCAGGGAGGCTACCTAGTAAAGAGGACCCTAAAAAAGACACAGAGATTGCCCAAGGACAGAGAAATGGATGAGGTCTACATGAGCAAACTGGGGGTGAGGGGGCTAATGGAGGGCAAGGGTGTGTGGGGGGAAGCGAGCTTAGGGGAGTGGGAGGTACCAGCTGGATCAGGATAAGAGTGGGAGAACAAGGAAAGAGACACCATGATAAATGAAGACCCCATGGTAATAGGAAGAAGCAGAGTGCTAGATAGGACCCCAGAAATCCACAAAGATACTTCCATTATAGACTACTGACAATGGTCAGGAGAGTATCTGAGCTGACCTACTCTCGTGATCGGATTGCCGAACACCCTAACTGTCATGAAAGAATTCTCATCCAGTGAGTGGTGGAAGTAGATGCAGAGATCCATGGCCAAACCCCAGGTGGAGGTCCAGGAGTCCAATTGGTGAGAGAGAGAGAGAGAGAGAGAGAGAGAGAGAGAGAGAGAGAGAGAGAGAGAGAGAGAGAAGGGATTATATGAGCAAGAGATATTGACACCATGGTTAGAAAAAACACAGGGACAAATAGCCAAACTAGCAGAAACACATGAACTGTGAACCAATAGCTGAGGAGCCCCCATGAAACTGGACAAGGCCCTCTGGATAAGTGAGACAGTTGATGAGCTTGAATTGTTTAGGAGGCCCCCAGGCAGTGGGACTGATACCTGTCCTTGGTGCATGAGCTGGCTTTTTTGGAATCTAGGGCTGAGACACTTTGCTCAGCCTTGGTGCAGGGAGGAGGGAACTGGACCTGCCTCAACTGAATCTACCAGGCTGGGCTGAATCCCCAGGGGAGAACTTGCCTTGGAGGAGGTGGGAATGGGTAGTGGATGGGGTGGGGGAGTCTAGGGGGTGGTAGGAGGGAGGACACGGGAATCTGTGGCTGATATGTAAAATTGAATTAATTATAAAATAAAAATATTTTCTTAAAAAAAAGAAAGACTCTAAAGGAGACATTGGGTTTTATAAGAAGACTGAGCTTACAAAGAGTTTGGATTTTTAAAGTGCACAACTTGTAATTTGTAACATACTGGATATTATAAATATATAACATGAGACCTTGGGGTTAAACAAAAAAAGGGCTATATTTTAATAAAAATGTCTTTGTGCGTCAAGTTAACAAGGAGTCATTTTTGATGGGCTTTTTGTTTGTTTGTTTTGTTTTGTTTTTGCTTTGCCAACTTGACACAAACCATGGTTATCTGGGAAGAGAGAAGTTCAGTTGAGAAAACTTCAACCTCAGATCAGAAAATTGGACAAATTTCTAGGGTATTTTCTTTTATTGATTGATTTAAGAGGACCTAGCTTGCTGGGGCAGTGCCACCCCTGGACAGATGGTCTACGGAGGTGTAAGAAAGCATGCTGAGCTAGTACTGCGATAGAAGCCAGTATGCATGTTCCTTCATGACCTCTGCTTCAGTTGCTGGCTCCAAGTTCTTGCCTTGGGTTCCTACCCCAACTTCCTTTCATGGTATACATTAAATTGTCTGATGAAATAAATCCATTCATTCCCAGCTTGCTTTTGGTCATGATTTTTATCACAGCAACAGAAAGCAAACTAGAATATTAAGTTCCTTTTGCTCAATATGCACTTTCCTGTTTGTGAATAAGTGTTGCTTCTCAATGTTGCTTCCATCTAGATCAGAGACCTTTATCACACAACAAACGATTGCCATCCAAAGCTGCTGCCAACTCTACATTTGTTTACCAAAGAGTCTTTCTGCTTGAAATCTATGAAGGAAGAGCCATATATCCCAGCCTGATCAAATGATGTATTAGCACAATTTTCATTAACCCACAAGCTAGAAAATAAGGGCCACATGTGCCATCTTCCAAATACTTTCTACTCCAAATGACTATCTAAACAAAAACTATTGAAACTCAAAAAAAGAAAGAAAATAATTTTTTACTCTCGTGTCTTACACTGTAGTCACTTAAATGCCATCAGAATTAAGTAAATGCATGGATTCTTTGAAATGCAGAAGTAGAAAGACAGATCTTGGAAGGAGTAAAATGCCTTCATTTTACTGAGTAGCTTTGCATAGACTTCACATGTGAAAAAATTTTCCTGTGGACAATGTTGACACATGTCCACATTTAAAAACAGCAATTTAATTGTCACCTGTAAATACAACTCTAACTCTGATAAGTTAGAATACTTCCTAGTGACGTGGACACTTAGGATTTCAGTGCCATGAGTCTGCTTGGGTGAAGAGACAAACGAAGAGACACTATGAAATCACCATCATTTGCAGCTTATTTAAGCACAAAATTAATTATTAACTCGGGCAAGGTAGGAATGGTGTCTTGTCCAAGCCATGTTTGAGCCTTGATAGAAATAAATTCAAATTCAATATGTCATTCAACAGCAGTGCCTGGATCACAATGCCAGTTCATAGGAAACAATCCAGATTAGACTAATTTCTGCCAGTGAGGCTCTGGGAAAATAGAATATGCTTAACTAAAAATACAGGATGCAATCCTAAAGTAGAGATAATAGAACGATTTATTATTTTACTTATTTCCGTGTTCATTCGTTGAGCAGATTTTTGTGAGCATCTTTACATGGCAAGTTGTACTGGCTCACAAATGGAGAATAACACAAGCAAACACTTTGTGATTTTTTTTTTTTTTTTTGGTTTTTCGAGACAGGGTTTCTCTGTGTAGCTTTGCGCCTTTCCTGGAACTCACTTGGTAGCCCAGGCAGGCCTCGAACTCACAGAGATCCGCCTGGCTCTGCCTCCCGAGTGCTGGGATTAAAGGCGTGCGCCACCACCGCCCGGCCACACTTTGTGATTTTACCACAGTCTAGCCTGAACTACCCCCACACTGGGTAATTCAAGATTTATTTTGGAGAAAAAAATGAGATCAGTAATTATAGGAATTATATCATTTAAGACGTTAGGTAAGAAATATTTTGAGAGTTTGTGTGTGTTCTACAAATGTTGTATATGCAGATAGATACCCAAAGGGCAATATTAGGTGCATTCTATATGTTTCTCATGATATCAAAACACAAGCAAAAGACATTTGGAACTGAGCTGAGTTCCAAAATTTGGAAGATTCAAAATATAAAGTGTCCTCATTTTTCATAATGTAAATATTCTTCGATATTTTATCAAAGAAATAGAATTAATCTCCTTATCAAAGAGTATTAAACCATTTTATTAGAAAATGCTCTGAGTATGCAGTTGGAGTTTGGTTATTTTACACAGATCAAAAAGTCTGGCATTCGAAGGATCATGTCAAGTAACAAACAGCACCTTTGCAGTGTATCTCTCTAACAGTGTCCATGATCTGCAGCATGCTTGCCTTGACACACCTCCTCGGTATCTTCCAACAGGTCATAGCCTTCAGTGTAAAAACACAGATTCTCAACTCACATATTTGTTTGTGCATCAAACACACTGAAGTGCAAAAGATCTGTGAGGAAAACTATGCGATGCCTTACAACTCTTTGGTTCCAGCACAGAACCTTTTATTGAAAGTTGGCTCCTTAAATGAGCTACTCCTCTAACTTACTCTTTAACTTCTATTGTTGCCTGCTCTGTTGTCAACTTCTTATTTATTCTCCAAATCCTGATGGCACAAAGAACAAGGAAAAGAAAATAAATAGGAATCTGTTAGGAGCCTTACAAACTATACATGGTGCAATATAAGCAATCAATAACAAAAGAAAAAAAAAAAACACTGTTACTGATTTGTATGGTTCAATTGTCAACAAAGCTAAAATCTCCTCAAACAATCAAAATATTCAAACAAAAAATAAGGGCAAATTTGGCTAGGAAACAAAGGGGCATTAAAAACATAAGCTTAAAGCAATCAGAGCTGATGGAAATAGCTAACGAGAAAATTGATTTGTTTTCATGGTAGAGAAAGTGGAAATAATTTCTTTCACATTATACAAATCAAGGCTTTGTAATTGGATTTGACACAAATACAGGTATGGCATCATTGCATGGGACATTAGGTTGCACAGAGCAATGTAAGTTGAAAATTTAAGTTCTGTGAAGGAATGAATTCATCAACCTAATAACAGTGGGAATATTTTCATGGTAAAAATGAGAACCCCAGCCAATTTCCTGGGATCAGTGAGGTCATGATCCTTAAACATGAATCTACTGCCACTGTGTTGGTAGCATGAGAAAATTCCTTACTACAATCTAAATCTTATCCTCAAACACACAGATAAGTGTAGCTACTACCCCTTATCAAAGAAGTCTTCCCTTACAGCAACTGTAGACCACCACAGAAAGCTACAACTAGACCCAATGCAGAGACTGGTGGATAATGTGGACTCCAGACCCATCAGATGCATCTCCATTGTAGCTCCTGTGCTTCTGGCTCAGGGAACATCTGGGAAGAGGGGGAAGAAAGATTACATGATCTGAGATAATAGGAAGTCAGTGGTAAAACAGTCTTTCCTAGAAATGAATGCATAAAAAAAAAAAAACAGGAACAATGACAGTATCCATGCACATATTAACATGGAGGGGAGAAACGTTGCAAGATTCCACCCTTTTATGAAGAGATGTGGGCAACTAATGACTGCAAGGAGAAGGAGCTGAGTCCCTTTATTGGTTTTGATATGAAGAGTGGTCAGACCTGAAAGCATATATACACAAATAACAAAAACAGACTCCGGTTATGTTTATATGACTCCACTCCACCCCTCCCACACGTGGATGCACGATCACTAGTGTGAGGTGTGTGTGTGTGTGTGTATGTGTGTGTGTGTGTGTGTGTGTGTGTGTGTGTATCTATAATAATAATAATCAAAAAGAAAGAGGAAATCAAGTTCAGAGCAAGGGTGGGGCATGGAAGAAATTAGAGGAAGGAAAGAGGTACAGAAAATATGATGCAATTCTATTGTAATTAAAGTCCCATTGTAAATGTCAATAATACATTTTCTGATATAGGAGTTCAAAGTAGACTGTGGGGGGGAGGAAAAAGTAAACTTTGAGTCTAAGTGTATTGTCTTAATGGAAAAAACATAAGCTACAAACTAGGAAAATACTGATTAAAAATTGAAGTGTCATTTTTATCGTTTTATCTATGGTGAGTTACTGCATATTTACTAAGGGCTAATTTGCCATAAACAATGAAGCAAGAGGAGGCTAGGAACTTTCTGAGTATATGAGATGGAAAGTTACTTGTATCAGTACCGTACAGCTTTGTTTACCTTAATCAATGAGTAATTAAAAGCTATTCTGTTGGAACACAGTGATGACGGTGTTGACATTATGTGCTAAGTCTTAGATATGGACTAAAAAAGAAGAAGTAAAAATATCTTAGTTTGTCTTTACTTTTTAGTAATAGATACACTATTGTATCGCTTAATTTGATTTATACTTTGGCAATGAAAAATGGCAAAAGAGAAGTTTATTTAGAATTATGCTCCTATGTATTAAATAAAACTTTGAACTTGGTCAGTAGAGGGCGCTGGAGGGGAATTAGACTATGAAGTGGGGCTGATTTTCTGGTACTCAACATGCTACCTTTTTTTTTTTTTTTTTTCTTGCCTTTATTCCTGCCTCACAGAAAGCCAGTACCATGTGAGGGAGTTGGGATAGGGTAGGTGTGGGTGAACATTTTTCCCAACTGCAAGCCCACAATGCCCTGTTCCTAGTATCACCTTATCAGGCACCTTCTCTGACAACTCTGCTCAGTCCAACAATCCTGCCTGTTGTTCACTCATGACACATATGTCACTACATACAAGATGCAGCCAGACTTTGTCTCAGAAGGCTTATCTCTCTGACTCTTTAGAGTGCCTAAGATGAGCTCCAAGCCTCCATCCAGGTGGTGGCTCTAACTGTACCAGTGATGTCTGGCCTAGGCTCAGACCCAGGAAACTGCTCTTTGCCTGTCCCTTTATGCTTACCAGCTCAAACTTGAGGTGCACAGCAGAATTTGGGTCATTCATATGTCTCTAGTCATATCTTCATTGAAGAAGTTTGAAGCTGGCCTTTGCAATGGGGCTCCCTTCAAAGTCAGTACTTTCTCTCTAGCCCATGGTAAATTCCAGGGTTTTCTTTCCTTTACTCTCATAACTGGAGATGCTAGATCACACTAAATTGAGCCACAGGATCTTCATCCTTCTAGCATTCAACAGTTAATACACATGCAGGGTCATTCATCAATGAAGTCCATTAACAAGTCAAAGGTGAGGACTTTCACAGACACAGCTCCTGTAGGCACCCACTGCCCAGCAGGTGTTAAGCTTCCAGACTCCCAGAAGAAAAACATTAAACATTATGTACATAAAAAATCTGGGTACATTAAACTATTCCTGTCTGAGAATGATGGAAACATTTATAAAGTTAAAATTCCCAGAAGCCAATCAAATATCAATGTGGAAAGCAGGCTTTACTACGGAAAGCAACTGAAGCATAATATGCTGACTTTCTTCTGCACATTTTCCACATTTCAAGAATTTCCCATGTTAAATTCCTTCTGTCAAAATTACTGCCTGATTGTCTTTCAATTGTGCTTATAGCAATATGGCATATTAGTTATTTTAGGGATGCATATTAAGTATTTTCAATGTAAATAAACTAACTTATAACTTCTCAGGAAATGTTTAAAAAATTCCCCTGCATAATTCTAAATATTATCAGATGTTAGCCTCATGACACCAAATAACAATTCAACTTAGAGAATTTAGAAAAAGAGATCTGGACAGCTGGTAGCTAGGTTTATGTCTAAACCCAAAAGTCATTTTAGACTAAAGCAAGTAAAAAAAGGAACAAGTGTGAAATCTGCAAAACATGTTCTTGTTTTTATGTGAAAAACTTTTCTTTGAACTATTTTGCTATATTTTGAATATTCAAATTATTTTAAAATATTCATTAAGGAAAAGGATTGGCTACTTTAAAATTCGATGAGCTTAAAAAATGAGAAATGGAAAAATGCTAAAACCGGAGAGAGAAAAAGCAAAATGTATTTCACACATGTCCTAAGAGGCAGGTGGGGAATTGAAAAGGCAGTGCCATCATCAGGAAATGCATTCTGGGCACTTTCCGATAAGGTAAAGCCGCCATGCAGCCTGGGCAGACCCTGGTTGCTTTGCTGGCCTTTGAGTTTTATTTATTTTGCACCAGAAAATGCTAAAAGGCAAAACTAGGTCGAAAAGGCCATTTTTGTCTGTGAATTTCAGATTTCTTCATTTTTTTTTTTTTTTCAATTCTTGGAAAGCAAAACAGAAGAATCCCTGACTAAAGGCTTTCTGGTAAGTAGCTGTGAAAAGTTCCAATCCCTTCCTAAAAGGATGAGGAGGGACCAAGGTAAAGCCTCTCTGGTGTTGCAGAGTAGATGAAAGGCAGAGAAGCCTTCTACCATTGAATTCCCCTTGGGGATGAGGTCCTGTTTGGACTTTGCTGGCAAAGAATCTAACAGTCTCTGAAAGTGAATACACTGTCCTTAAAAGCAAGCCAAACGAAAAACTCTATACAGAGAAGGAATTGATGATAGAAGAGATTGTTTTATGTGTAGGAAGCAGTTAGCTAGAAACTCTGTTAGCAGCAAGCTGATGAAGCAGTGCCCGTAGCTTTCATACTGGCACCACGTTCTGCTGTCTTCCTAGACCCCTTGAACATAGCAGAAAGAATATGCATTAGAGAGTGGGATTCTTAGCTCAGGGAAGCAGATTACTGCTGAAACATGCAACTATCCAGACTGGTTATGTTAAAATTGTTGAACGCCTGAAATGTCAGAAAAGGCCTACATACCAGACTTCAGAACCTGTCTTTATTGCTATGTATTGCATAAACATTTTGGAGCTCATTTTAATTATTACAGTTCCAGGTTTTCAGATTCATATTCTGCGAGTAAAGAACACAATATGTTTGAGAGTTTTTGCATGACTATTGAAACTTGATCCATGAGGTCTAATGCATGAAATGTTGAACACCAGACGTAGGGAGTGTCCTTACCTTACCTCAATATATCTAGCACCTTCTATTGTCTGGATTATGAACAATTTGTTAGTTTACAGTTGTAATCTAAGTATGGTTTTAAAGGGAAGATCACCTATAAAATTCACAGTCATAACTTTCATGGACTGGTGTATTACACCTTTAATTTTAAGGTGTTTGTATACTGTCATTTTATATTAACTGACATTTCATTCAATGAACACTGGCCTCTAAAATCTTACCTACCTTAACAGTCATCATCAATGTGAACTGGGGCATGAGCCTTATTGTTAGGCATATTTTTGTACCATAAATATGGCCCTCATATGTAAGATATATTACTGTAGATTTTGGTACATTTTAAGGGAAATGTAAACAAGGTAATTCTACATAAATATATATAAAACAAACCTTTTTTAAAAAGGTATTATTATTGCCTCGTGGCTTACTCCTTTGAAATGAACTTAGTTATTTATCATTTTTTATGTTATTACTTTACCTTTTCTTCGTTCTAGACTCTTTAGCAATTTCTTTATTTTCAGTGATTCCTTGCTAATGAAAAGTCAAAAACTGATCATGATGAATCTCATCAATCTCAAAAATAGCATACTGCTTGCATTCTGAAAAGCTATTGATAATTAAATAATGAGTTTCTATACTGCTTTAACCAATTTTGTAGCATGTGAGACTACTAAGTTATATCTGACACTGACATCTATATAGGCAGGCACTTCTCTTACTATTCATATGGAATAATTTTTTGCATGTGATTGCATGCCTTACTTATTCTCTCTTTGTATTTATTAGATTCTGATTCACTTTAAATATAGATTCTAAAGTTTTAGCTCTGTTAACCTGTTTATATGTGTATATTAATAAGGAAGCTACCTTTATTCATTGAAAAATAATATATTTAGATAAAAGACATGTCACTGAGTGTTAGAAGGTATTTCTCAGTTTTTGACAACATATCCAATTTTTCATACTTTTTATTGGTTCTTTGTAGATTTCACATCAAGCACCCCAACTCCATTCACCTCCCCATCCCCTCACCTCTGCCCTCTGCCTTAAGTGACCTCTTTCCAAAACAAAACAAAATTTAAAAGTGTAGCCAACAAAAACAAACAAAATATCTTAGCATGGAAGCTGTATTGTGGCCCAGAGGGCCCCTCAATGGGACTCCTCCTGGGTATCCTGTTGCTGTCCTGTATCATGGAGATCCTTCAGCTTCAGATCTTCAGATCCAGCCACTTCACACACCCTGGTAGTTCAGAGAAGAAGTAGACCTTCTTTCTGGACCTGGGTGTTAAGTAGCTGGATTGGTCAGCTCACTAGCTCTCTCTCATTGTCACCACCAGGGGGAGTTCTCCAGAACTGCCCCAGCTAGCTCTTCCATGGCAGCAGGCAGCAAGGAACAGGGCCAATTCTACTCTCATACCCTCAGGTCAGGCTCTCTTGCACTCAGACCTCCAGGGCCAACTCTACTGTTTTGCCCAGGCAAGGTATATGGCCTGCTCTTCTAATTACTACAGCTGGTGAAGGACAGGGCCAGTTCTCATGTCCCTGAGGTTGGCTGCCCTGCCTACCACAGTTGGCAAGGGGTGGAAGCAAAGGGCATATTTCTCCCACCCATGCCACCACATAGCATATGAGGGAGGGGGCAGGTACCACTCTCCTGCTCCCACCTTCACAGAACCTGCTCATCTGAGCTTCCACCAACAGGGTCAGCTTTAGTGTGCTCCCCAGGTGAGGCACAGGGCCTGCTCTCCTGTGTGCTGCAGTTGATGAGGGGCAGGACCAGCTCTCTGGCTTTCATGACCCCAGAGCCAGCTCTCCTGCCCAGCATAGGTGGCAAAGCGTGTGTCTATGTGTGTGGAGGGCATCTTCCTGTAGTTAAAAGTTTTCCTTTGTCCCAGATGGCCAGTGGTCAAGACAAATCTCTCCCACTCTTGTTCCCCAAGTAAATACACAGAGGCTTAATATTATTTATAACTGCCCAGACATTAGTTCAAACTTATTACTGACTAGCTCTTTCATTTAAATTAACCCATAATCCTTATTTCTGTTTAGCCACATGGCTTGGTACCTTTTCTCAGTTCTGCCTTGTTATCTTGCTTCCTCAGTGTCTGGCTGGTGACTCCTGACTCAGCCTTCCTCTTCCTAGAATTTTCCTTGTCTGCTTATCCCATCTATATTTCCTGCCTGGATACTGGCCAATCAGCATTTTATTTATCAACCAATCACAGCATCACACATTCACGGCATACAGATCGACATCCCACAGCATCTTTCCTTCACTGCATGGCTGACAAGGAAGGAAATGGGGTCAGCTCTCCTGCTCTCACACCCTCCAAGCTGACTCATTTGTGCTCCTGCCAAGAAGGTCAGCTACATTCTGCTGACCGGGTGAGGTGAAGTACCATTTCTCTCACCTGCTACAGGCAGCAAGGAACAGGGAAGGGAAAAAAATCTTCTCTCCCTTGCCTACTCCAACATATGGCAGATGAGGTGTGAGGCCAGATCTCCATCTTCCATGCACTTTTACTGGGGGAAATCATCTGAGCCCCCCCCCCATCTACAGGGTTAGCTCTACTGTGCTACACTGGGGGGGGGTGCAGGGCCCACTCTTCTGTGTGCTGCAGTCAATAATAGGCAGGATCAGCTCTCCCACTCTCATGATTCTGCCATATATGGTGAGGATGAGGAGCAAGGCATAGAAGTATACCTCTCCCTCCTCCAAAACACTGCATGACGGATAGTGGAGCTAGGCTAAGGGCCGGCTTACCTGCACCCATGCCAACAGGGCCAACTCTACTGCCCAGGTGAGGTTCAAAGCTAGCTTTTCCAAGTGCTCCAGTTGGTGAGGGGAAGGGTAGGTTCTCCCTAATGTTGCTGCCAGTGAGGGGCGGGGTAAACTCTGTGCAGCCCTATCCTCACTGCTTTAGCTGCCAACAGGAGTCGTGGACCTCACCACAGACCACATCTACGGCAGGGCCATGGACCCAGACATGTTCCCAGCTGCAGCCCCCGGTAGGCGACACCGTGACCTAGGGTGGCAGAACAGAGCACTCACATCTGTATGGTCCAATAGAGGCTCAGCCCTTGTTACTAAGATGGCACTAGGTGGCTTAGGCCCCTGATGTCCACTTGGCATTTGGGGTAGTGATACGGGTCATGAATATCCAACAGACCCCAGCTGCCTTTGGACTGTGGGTCCAAATATGGTGCTTGGCAGCAGCCCAGGCCCAGATGCCTCTATGGCCTTTGTTGGCAGTGCAGGTAACATCCATTTTTATAATGAGTAGAGAAACCTAGAAGTTCAAGGTACTATTACAGACACACAGACTCTTCTACTGAATTTCTTAATTGGTATTCATTTGACTTTATTTATTGAACTATAAACTCTTTAGTAATTTTTTTTTTTTAAAAAAAAAAATGTGTTTTGCACAGGCTATGAAATCCTTGAAAGGCTGTGATGAAGAAAGTAAAATTCTAAATATTTTGAGTATACTTGTCAATTTATATGCAATACTATAAATATGAAGGATCTTACATTATTACCTTTTAAAAATACATGTGTCACAGAAGTCAAATTATCCAAAAATGCATGTCATTGGAGAACCACTTAAACACATGTTGGGAAAGTCACAGAGAAAACAATACAATTTATTTGATTTTTTTCACAAATACCATTCAGTATTGAAAATAAAAAGTAAAATGCAAGAACTATGCACTCAAGAATGAAATTTTGACATTATTCTAGAAACAGTATGACTAAGTGGATATGACTTTACTTTTTGTTGTAATAAAACACCTGGCAGAAGAAGAGCTGATTTTGGCTCATAGTTTGAGAGTATAGTCTATCATGACAGAAAATTGTGGTAGGAGGACCATGAGGTGGCTGCTCACATTACTTCCATAGCAGGGAGAGCTGAAATCTTGGTGACCGGTTCACTTGTTGCTGTTGTTGTTGTTGTTATTCAGTGGGACCTTATCACAGGAATACTGCTAATGTCTTATGGAGGATGGGTTAAATATTTCTGTTTACACTGTCATAGTACACCCAGGCACATGTTGCTACAGTGATTCTAAATCCAGTCAAATCAACAACTGCAATCACCATCACTAGAACAACAAATCTCAACCTATGGGTCATTACACCTTGAGGGTAGCATATCAGATAATTACACTACATTCATAGCAGCATAACATTATAGTTATGAAGTAGCAACTAAATAATTTTATGGTTGGAGGTCACCACAAGATGAGGAACTATGTGGGTCACAGCATTAGGAAGGTTAAGAACCACTGCTCTAGGAGATGGTAGTTTGTCCAACAAAATCTTTGCACCTGTGTGACAATGAAGCCTATTTGACTCTTTGTAAGAGAAAAATTTCAACAAAAATAAAGTTACTTCCATATCAAGATGGAGGAGGGCAAAGAATCATATGATTGGTGTAGAAAGTTTTAGTCCCTTTGGAGGTACAAGGACTTATACTATTGAGGGATTGGGATTTCAGAGGTTCTTCTCCTACACCTCTCTATAGTGTTATCTTGTAATTAACTCTTCTTTCCAAGTGGAAACAAGGATCCTTTTTGAAGGCTCACATAAGAGGAATCTACAAATTAGAGGTAGAAAATCAATACTGAAATAATTGCCTGCATTTGGGCTGGGGAGAGAGCACAGGTAATAAAGTTCTTGCTTTGCAAGCAGGAACCCCCGAGTTACATTCTCAGAACTCACGTTTTAAAACAGTCAAATGTGATCATACAACTGTAATTCTAGCCTGGGAAAAGGGGAGACAGGCTGAATCCTGGAACTCACTGGCCAATCAAATTAGCCTATTTGTTGAGCTCCAGGTCAGTAAGAGCCCTCATCTCTAAAAAGGAGGTGAATGCTATGGGACCAGAGATACTTAGCCCGCCCCCCCCCCCACACACACACAAATGACCTTTATCTTTAACACATTAACCATACAACATCAGTTACCATCACTTAATCATTATAAAGTAATCACATATCTATGAAAATACGTATAGATAATATTCTAACAACTGTTTCTAAAAATGGAAAAAAGGAACATAGTTATTGCTGGAAAGCATTCCTGCTGATATTTGAAGTACTACATAAAATTATACATATGTTGTGCGTAGTAAGAACTGAGATCATACCTATCAAGGCTTTAAGCTCTGTGGCAGTATGTTTTCATATAGAATGATTAGATAACTCAAAAAACCCTTAGTTGAGAATTACAGGTCAGGACCATTTGGGAGTTGAAAATAATTTTGTAGCTTTCAGCTCATCTTCTCCATTTAATTATTAAATTAATATGTACACTATCATGTCCTTTTTCCTAGTTGATATATTTCATTCATCTTGGTCCTGTTAATCTTGTGGTTGTGATTTTAGGCAATTCTATCAATACTAGAAGTTGCCCCAATGTAGTAACTCTTAGAAAAATTAACCACATAAAAATAAGTGTAGTTAACTAACATCAAATAATTACTGAGCACATGTCAGATGCTATGAAAACCTAAATGTATGGTGATTTATTACATCTTTGGAACATATCTACTAAATAAATTTTATTATTTCTCATTTTTTGAAAAATTCATTCAAGCTTAGAAATACTAAATAACTTGATCAGGATGAGACAGAGTGCATGACTTACCTAAAGACATTAGGATTTTCACTTTGAACCCAGTGAATGTTTTGGCTGTTGTAGGCTTTAAAATATAAATTAAATAAACAATGTATTCTTAATATTCAAATTTACTGAGAAATGATTGACAAAGAGCTTTTGTATGTTCAAGGTGTACACATGGTTCTTTGTTATACCTTGAAATATTGCCTAATTCAAGCTAATCATTATATTTTCTTATCTTCTATATTTACCATCTTTTTTGCATTCATGTTTGTGATGTGAAAATAAGGGCTAACCTGCCTAGTAAATTTCAAGCATAAAATATATTAATTATGGTATAGCAATAATGCTACACATGAGGTCTCCAGAATTCAACCATCATAAAACTTAAATTCTGTATTTCTGATTAACATACCTCTATTTTCCATCCTCTCTATTTCAGATAACTACTCATAAGCTAACCTCAAAGAATAAGAATGAAGGAAGAAGTCAGGAAGGCATGAGGTAGGCAAGAAGGCAGGTAAGCAGGCAAGCAGAAAGGAAGAAAGGAAGAAAAGAAGGAAGGAAGAGGAAAGAGAAGAAGGAAGTAGGGAGGGAAGGAAAGAAAGATTAAATATTGGTTTGAATAGATACATCTATCTACTTATATATTAGATGTACGTAAAGATCCTAAAATTTGATGAGGATGTTGCAGCTCAACTGGAAGTTGAGTTCAGGCTAGACCAGCACTCATCACTGATCCAAACCCTTAGAACCAGCCAAGCATTTTGTTGCTTTTTGAATTAGATTCATTTGATCATCTAAACATAGAAATTCAGCTATTATATTTCTAGTAGAAAACAATTTCTAAAAATTATATACTATATAGTAAATCAATATGTAAATCAAAAGAACAGTCATGCTGTTGTGATCATTATTACAAGGAAGAACAAAATGCTTGGATTTTACAGTGCAGGCAGAGGACAGCAGCTTATACTTATTACCTATCCAACAAACCAAAAGACCCAAATGTGTGAAATATATTTTCTGACTAATTCATTTAAAATACTCATCAAGAGGTTACCATTATGATGTTTTTATGATACTAAAATTAATGTCTTGAGCCCACATAACTACTAATTTGGTTGACAGGTTTTTTTTTTTTTTTTTTTTTTTTTTTTTTTTTTTTTTTACATTGAATCTAGGATTATAGATTCAGTGTGTTAGGTGTATAATGGAATGGACGGGACAATAGAAGGAGAGGGGAGGTTCAGAACACATATAATTACTGGCTGGATATTCTTCTGAGTGCTGTAAAAGATCAAACCCAAGGCCGTGGACATGCTAGACAGAGAGTCATCCGTAGAAATACTGTAGCCCCTCAAGATTGACTCTAGAAAGACTGACATAATTAAGGAGGACAAGGAATGCAGGAGAAGAGAGGACATTCTGAAAATGCAATTATCTTAGTATCTTAATGAGTAGTAATTTGAAAAGATGAATCAATTTATGTTCTCCATGGACTTTTTAATCTTCTCTGGTTTGTTCAACTTAAATTCATTATCATGATAATTTCCTCATTGAAAGATAAATGTCTCTGAGAACAAAAGTATAAAGAAATTAATTTTTTTCTCATTTTGTTTTTTATGTTAGGCCATATTTTATTTTCCAAATTAAAAAACATTCTACATTTTAGTCCTATATTTCAAAAAAATCTATATAAATAGAATGCAAAGGCATATTACCCTAGGAAAATCATGGAAATTTCATATGAATCTTCATAGGCTTGAATTTCTGAGAATTAGAAAGACATTCCATAAAACAGCAATTTATTTGTATGGGAATTTAAAATTTTTGAGTGACTCATGTTTTTATTTACTTTTCCCTGACATTAGAAAGTTTTATGACTATTTTGGCTCAAACAATCATTTCACACTGTAAAAAAGAATGTGAAACAAACTAAGAACTGCTTAATTGTCATCTAATTATGTGTTGCTTGTTACCTTTGGATTACCAACGCTCAAGAGCAGAAAATGTCAAGGATCTGAGACAATGAAAAAAATTGAGCTATTGATTCCTAAATAACTAATTAAATTCTCCAGTATTCCATCCATCGGAGTAATGAACTACAAGACAGAAGGGTTAAGACAGAAGCAAATGCCAAATTAAGAATACATAAGAATATTTTTAAATAATATGAAAACACCACAAACGGAGATTAGCTTCTTGAAAATGCACAAAGGTCATATGTTCTAGTGAATGATCACTTATCAACAATATTTTGGTTTGCAATCTAGGAAATATTAAAATAAATATCATAGGAATATCATTTATAAATGGAGGAGATGAGAATTGTATACACGGGACAAAAAAAAAAAAAAAAATAACCCACAAATACCAGTAGCTGTTCTGTGTTCTTTAACAGCCCCTCACATTCTAACACAAGATCCTGAGTCGCCTTTTATTGAGTGTTTTTGAATTAATGTTGACTCACAGTTTATAAATTCTCCTTTAACTTGACATAAATGTATGGACTACAGACTAAGAACTGTCCTGTCTTGTTCACAGGCATCTAGCTGATTTATCTGTGAGCATGGGCTATGCCAGTTCTGATAGCAAGTGCTATAATGATCAATGTGAATGAGATGTGTTTCCTGACCAACCTGGTATAAAATGCTGGAAAATGAGACATTGCAGAAGGGAAAGTAATTTTTACTTCTCTTTGGAAAAAAAAAAAACAAAAAACACACACACACACACACACTTTACTGCCTTTGACCTTTTACTGTTGTCTGGTGGTTAGGCATTACATCATCCAATTCTATAAAAAACAATCACTCCAAAGTGGCATAAAATAAACTGAGATATCAAGGAGATGAATGTTTTCAGCAACACACACTACACACCAGAAAAGGAAACTGCAGACTCTTACTATACTGCATCTTCTGTCTAAAGTTTTCATTAAATCAAATTTTAAATAAATGCTTAAGTGTCAACTCATTATTCCTGCCAAGTTCTGAGGTTCTATTGTCAGGCATGGCTCTGTATTTTCACCCAGAACTAAATCCACATAGATAAAAATGATTAAATATGCTCCTGTGCTTCCATTTGCTTAGGTTACTGTGAACCTATGGAGTCCAAAATGCTTCTGAGGAGTTCAAGATCAATGAATATGTTTCCTTAACTTGCTTTGGTGACCTTTCAGTGTAACATGCTGTTTATATATCTCCATAGAATTTGAATCATTCACTTAACATGATAATGTGTCTTTTTACAGAAGTATGAAAATACGGAATTCTTATTACTTCTATAGCATTAATCATGATATTAGACACAGTAGTTCAATGGTCTGTAACTGTGCTTCAAATCAATCACCATAAACAAGTTTCCTACATTTAACTGTTCAAGTATGGCACTGTCTATCATTCAGTGGAGGAGGGTATGACAGACCTGAACAAGATCCTGGGTTCAATCCCTAGATTAACAAACAAATAAACAACCAGGATTAAATCTAAAATATAAACACTTACCAAAGTTTCCCAAGTACTGCATGCTGTAGAAAATGTGTATATGTTTTAATTCTCCAAGTCATCCAGTTCTGAAAGAATTATTGCTATGCAACTTTCATATGTGTATATTGAGATACATAGAAGTTAGTTGTTCATGCAGACAAAAAATGCTGAGCCACCACCATCACAAAGCTGTTTTAAGTGACACATGTCTCAGTCTCACAGCATGTCTTCACTGGAGAGAGAAATACATTTGAAGTAGATGTTTTAGCATTTATTTATTTACATGTCAGAGAAAAAGACTTTGAGAAATGAAACCATGAAAATCTACATAATTAGAAACTTAATAACCTATTCCAGACTCAGAATTTTATCTCAAGGAACATTAAGCTTCATTCATAGCAATTTGAGTATTCTCTGATCATAACATTAAATGTAAAAGCAATATCATTCATGATTCTCAGTTTAAAAGGACAGATATAATATGTAGTTTTATATGGAAAAATGGATGATCAAGAATCTCTTTAATTGTCAGAAAGGTGGTTCAAGACCCTGATTTGGTGACCCTAGGCACTTTAAGACCATACCTGATCAAACAGTGACTATTAGTGCCATCGCCACCACAGTGCTCAGTGGTCAGGTACATGATTGACCATAGCTGAAACTGACTGTCATCAGTTCCATGACCAGAAGCAAAATTATAACTGCTCATGGAAATTCAGAGAAAGTCCCATCACTCTGTCAGTGAACTGGACCACAATCAGAGCACACTCCTGTCAAAGAGTGTTCCAAATGGGCAAGTGCAGCTCTTGGAAGCCTGAGAAACCTCAGACCCCTATGTCATACCTGCAAAGGTGAGCAAGATCATGGGCTTCCTGCTTCTGTATTGGGTTATGTAACTTCTAAGGAAAGAATGCTTACTTAGATGATGGCAAGGTCATACGAAAGGTACTTCAAGACCAGGAACAATCAGAGGTCAAAAAGTGACAAGCAGAGATAACTGAAATTCAAGCTCTTCTCATGTTAGTTGCATGAGGATACCCAGCAAGAATAGACTTGTAAAATGCTTTTAGCCATAGAGAGCTTCACAACCAAAATGGTACAATCTCACAGAAATGTCTGTATGTCAATACTATTCACATTTATTATTAATAAAATAATTTGTGTATTCTGAGCTGATAATGTTCTCTCTCTCTCTCTCTCTCTCTCTCTCTCTCTCTCTCTCTCTCTCTCTCTCTCTCTCTCTCTCTCCATCTCTCCCTTTCCATGGTGTCACTTTAATTTGCCATCTTCATGTCCCAGCCTCTCCAATATTTGGGGACAGATATGAACCATCATATTCACTGTCTTTAATCATTCTTAAAGCCATGATACTACCATGTCTGTCAGGTTTCATGGGGAATAAATGAAATAGTGCAAGTAAAATACCTGATGGCATAATATTAACCTTATATCTCCAGTCCTACTAGAAAAGTTTGCGATATACTAAGATGATTTCAAACCAACACCATTAATAAGCAAGGATATGGAAATTGTGTCCCCTACCTTCAAAGGTGACCTAAATATGACCTGTTTCCATCAAGTTGTCATCTGACCTTTACACACACATGTCCTGGCATATAGACACTGATATATACATGCACACACTTACAAATAGTACACAAAGACACACTACAATAAACAGTAAAGTAAAAATATTAAACTGAGATAAAAGCTTGATAAAGTACAAAGTTCTGTTGATGGATTTCTAAATTTTCTTCATAGTTTGACAACAATTTTATAAATTTTGAAACTGTTGTACTGCAAATAGAGCTTTTATTTATCAGCATAAATCACATTTGTTACATATTTTATGTTGGTAGTCTCTGGCTAGATGTTCATTCTTCATTCCTATGTAGCAAATTTTGCTTATGAGACCTTTTCTCTTCCTTGAAGATTTCAAATACTAATCATGGTTTTAACCTGCCTGCTCAGATTAACTTATTTACCCATTAATTCATTATTCCGATATTTATCTCATCTCTTTGTGATGCTGGAAGCTGACAGTTTCTTAATGTGAGGCATCAGCATCAGCATCATAAAAGCTTCTGATGACCATGCTTCTGTAGAACAATAGAGTTCAGTAAGTACTTAGGACTGGATTGGCATGACCCATGGAGGCTATGGTCATGCCCTTCCACTTGGGACCACATACCATGAGTGCTTTCAAGTTGAACTCCTTGAAACTTATTTTTGTGTGTTCATGTACACACACACACACACACACACACACACACACACACACACACACATTGTTGCTGCATAGTTACATATTTCCACATATGCATTTTCGGGGGTAAATATTCTCATGGTAGCAAATATGTGTGATATTGTATTCATGTCAAATTATCTCTCTGATACTTTTCAATTCTCAAATTTTTAGAATAAGAATAAACTATTTTAATAACCAGAGGTTCAAAAATATTTCCAAAGACAAGTAAAAATATGGTGTTATCAAATTATATGTAAAATACAATCTCATTATTAATGTAATTTGAATATTAACTTAAGAATAGAATTTCTGTATTACAATATAAAATAAGAACATTTTGGAGGAAAAATATTGATTTGTAAACTCTTTGTACTCATTATAGCTCAATTTAAATGATTAATTGAGAAATAAAATGATTTTTACACTATTCCTAGAAAAATATATATTTCTTTGCTAACACTAAATTATGACCTTTCATTTTACTATTTATTTATATGCAAGCACACTATAATTTATCTATATTTCATATTATAATAAAGTAATTTGTGAATATTCTACCATAATTATTAAAATAAATAATAAATTCAATTTAGTATAAGCAAATGAGGTCAGAGATAAAGAGAAATTAATAACTTACATGCAGATGATACTTCATAATATGGTTTATCTGGGGAATATTTTACATTAGAAGCTTTCATTGCTCTAGAGGTCTGAAACAGCATTAAAATATATTTCTTGATTATAAAGTAATTACAACTTTTCAGCATGATGGAAACACTTTACTGAAAATGTGGAAATGAGATGGAATTGACCTGCTTATATCATGTACCCAAGTACTTGTGAATTATCAAAAGGCAATCACAGATTCCAAATAATCAACCAAGTAAGAAAGTTTATGAATAATATAATAAGTAAATATAATTATTGAGATGATAGCATTTATCAAAATAACTGTGACAATGCATATTTTATAATAATAAAATGCTAATATGCATTAAAATATTTTAAATGCATGTTTCACTAAAATCTGAAGAGCTCTAGAATAGAAACCAGACATCCACATGCCACTACAAAATGATGCAGTGATAACTTAGGCTGGGTTTTGCTACTATGGTAGAATAGAGCTTATTTAGCTTTATACTTTGAGTTTTTTTTATTTAGAATTCATATTTTTATCACTGGGTTAAGAGTGAATATTTTTAAGTACTACTGTCTTTGTTATGGAATACAGTAGCATTTTATACATTAGCAAAATTTTAAAACACTTATTCAAATACAGAAAAACCACTGCATGGATTAGCTCTATCATTACAAAAGAACAAAAGACAGGAAGAAGGAAAAAAAAGAAAGAAAGAAGGGGTACTATTGCAGTTTAGAAGTCCATTGAATTGCTTGGTAGATGAACTGAAAATATCCATGTAGAAATAGTAAAAATAAACTGTTCCCTATGCTAGCTCAACTCATTTAATTAGTAACTAATTTATGCATCCATAAAATAATTTGAATTCTGATATTCAGAATATATATTTCACTCATCTCATGAGTAATATTTTGCTTAAAATTTTTCTGTAATTTAAATTCCTATGAATCTTTCTCTACTTTAAAAGGAGAATTTTGTGTAGAGCATCAAAGCAAAGAATAAGAATACAAGAAGATGAGTGTATTTAAATTGCCTATTGAAAAGTTACTACAAGTTTTAAGATTCCAAGTGTAGTATGTTCATATTTACAAATTATTCTTAATTTCAAAGTTGGTTTTATTTAATTTAATTTTATTTTATTTATTTATTTATTTATTTATTTATTTATTTATTTATTTATTTTTGGTTTTTTGAGACAGGGTTTCTCTGTGTAGCTTTGCGCCTTTCCTGGAACTCACTTGGTAGCCCAGGCTGGCCTCGAACTCACAGAGATCAGCCTGGCTCTGCCTCCAGAGTGCTGGGATTAAAGGCACGTGCTGCCACTGCCTGGCTCAAAGTTGGTTTTAAAGGTTCTCCATACCAAACATAAAATCATAAAATCACTAAGAAAATTAATGGTAGTGTTAATTTCACTTCAGTATGTATTTGAGTGTGTCATGTTGTGACATTGTACCCATATAAATGTACACAGCTTTTATATTTCAGTCATCTCAACAAGCCTTAGGGGATATAGAACAAAATACTCCATATAGGAGAATGCCAAATGATTTATTTAAACATTCTTTTTCAAATAGTATATCATGGACAGTACACAGTGAATTCTTAAAGCTGAGTATGGAAAAGAGAAACAGTAAATTTAAGTAGAATCCACACAAGCACCTACCATCTTGACCAAGTCTATCATCAACAGCTTTGAGCCATCCTCATTCAATGTACCTTGGTATGGTACAGTGGGAATAGCATTTTAGCCCTACAGTCTGCAAATCCTATTGTATCATGAGAAAACAATATAGACCTTGATTTACAGTGTACCTAACAGTACTTCCAAAGTGTTAATATTTTTGAAGAAAAGAAGGACTATAAGTAACACACAGAGGTTAAGAAAGGTACTAGTAGTTTTTAAAAAGCAGGAGACAGAATTGAAAGCAAATACTAAAGGCATTAAAGGAATTTTCTTACAAATTTTGTGGCAAGTGCTGTCTGATACTTTTTTTTTTTAATTTGCTCAGCATAACTGAGTATGTAATTTGGTACATAAATCTAGCTCCCCATCATAAACATTCAAGTTAAAGTAGTGCATTAAGCCCATGTTATCCCAAAATTATTTGGCATGATTTACCTTTGACTCTAAATTTTATTCTAAGAATCACAAAGTTTTCCTGTATGGCCTTCTTCTAATTGCTTGCAGCATGGTGAGTTGTACTTCTGGCTGTACTAGAAAAAGATTTAATTAGAGCAGCAGCTGGATATTGCTTCTGAATTTTGAAATTGTTGGTGATGAATATCCAAACACAACAGTATCTATCTCACAGTAGCTACCCCTCTTCTACTACAGTGCCCACAATGCACTCTGTGCATCTAAATATCTGGTGCACTGAAGCTGGAGTCAGATAAATACCTATACTTCCCTTGAATGAAAGATGCCTAACAAAGAGAAAGCTACAGGACCATTTGTCTCTTCTTAACTTTGAAGCACAATTAAAAGGAGGCCATGTCTGTCTTCTGCACCACAGCCTGTTTCTTTTTCTTAATTTTTTTTTTGTACCTTTGCAGCTGTGTTTCCCCCTTAATGCAAGGTCCAGAATACTGATGAAAAGATGGTTATTTAAAGTACTTCATTTCTATAAGCCCAGGAAACCTGATGTACATGTTTACAGATGCTCCACCAATCTGACTTTAGCCATGGGGTTTATGGGGAGTCCTAAATCTAAAAGAAAAAACAAAGCAAATAAACAGAAACAGATTTCCCACTACCGGCTCCTGAGAATTAACAAAGAGTGTCTGGGAAAACAACTAATATAAATCAAAAGTAATTGCCAGTGGCCAAAGGATCTTTAATTCCAAAACTAGCTTTTGTGTATAACATTCCTAAGTTTGTTCTTGAGCAATTATTGTCCAATGACTCCTTTTAGAAGATTTGGGAAACGTATTAGAGTTGGGGTAAAGTTGGCCCTACCTTTGCTTCTTACAAACATGCAGATGATTGATACATCCATCCCTGTAAGAAAATCAGTGGCTAACTCTGCAGGAGGATTCCGTAGCTCATTTGAAATTAAAATCTTAAGGACAATTGAAATTTTTAAAAATGGACTCATAATAATTTTTAGAATCATAATCAAACTGATGCATAAGTTATAAGTCTCACATTAGAAATGCATATAAATTATTTTATTGGCCTAATAGGATTTACAAATATCTATTTCCCCTAATTTAAGATAAATTTACAATTAGAAAGAAGATTAATAATTTTCATTTGCTTTATGTTATAATCCATTTTTGAAAAATCATCATGGCATTTTACTCTTTGAAAGTTCCTAGTCTGGAAGAACTGACGAGAACAGACCACTTTTGCAGAATGGTGTGCTATGCTGTGAGGTTCCCATGGAAGCCATGCAGTGAGGCCGCCTGCTTGCAATCAATGAAGAGGCAATTAGCCAACAGAGAGGGCCTGCTGCATGTAGGACCTGAGAAGACCAAAAACAGACATGGCAATCACTAGTGGGTCTCTGTATTTGCACTTATAAGGGTTCCAGGTTAAACACTATGGCAGGATACAGCTGAAGTATCTATGGTCTTTAACATTATAAGGCATAGCTTCAAACACACATTTAATAATTAATTGATCACAAACTATTAATATATTCTTGTTCAGTCAGGTTCATACTCACCTGTCTTTTGTTTTTTGTACACACACACACACACACACACACACACACACACACACACACACACTTGGCTGAAATCAAGCGTGGATAATGGAAAGCATAGTATGAAGAAACACATAGAAACTAATGTCTAGGAATATGGCCTAGAGAGTCAGGGCAAAGGGGACATAAAGATTCTAGCCACAGCTACAGCCCACTTCACAGCTGTTCCTGGAGTCAGGCATAATTTTAAGACTCAAAAGTGGCGTAATGAAAACCATGTATTCCATACAAATGCAAAAAAACAGTGAAATAAACATGCTACTTGTGAAAGCATTCTATACTTTTATCCATTCCACTGTGTTACATGTCTTATAGTAATGAGGCACTGAAGAAAGAAAAGTCAGTAAAATACTCTTCAATACAAAAAAACTATTTAATTATAATGGAAGAAGTAAATAGGAATTTGCAATGCAGACACAATTCAATCTTGAGGGATGAATTAATTTTGAAATGTGTCCACATATAGCCTTATAATTTTTTTCTAATAGTCTTCTAATTATTTGTATTTGAGCATTGAGCGTGCAGTCATCAATTTAAATGATTAACATTACCATGTATCACCTTCAGGGAAAATTATCCTTAAAAACTTTGCATTGTTGTTATGGACATTTTATGATAATTCTGATGTTCCATGCCCTCTGGTACTCCATTACAGAGTACGGTAGACTCTCAGACCTGAAAGGGAAATCAGCAAAGAAAGACTACATTTTTCTTATTTCATAGAGGAGAAAAATCCAATGGTATTTCTTAGCCAAGATCATAGAACTTGCTACAGCATAAGAATAAATAAATACAAATAAAATAATCTTCAGATACAAATATATGTAAATAAATAGATATAGAAATGAATGGGAACTAAGCATAAAATAAAGAAACAGAATTATACTAAAAGAAGTATATCAATGTGTGATTAATTTTGAGCAAAATTAATTAATTTTGCTGTTCTTAAATATTGGAATGTTAATGATATTTTTTTCTTGAATCTGTACTCTACCCAGAAAAATAAGAATTTTAAAAAAATTAAAGGACTTATTGTGGGCATATTGATTTGATATTTTTCTGCCATAAATTTGCATTCTAATTCCAGTAATGTAGGCTTACAATGAAACAAAGGCATAGGGGTCACTAATGGAGATTCTGTGACCCTGGGAAAATTAATACAAACCACTGATAATGCATTTGAGGAAAAAATAACTTGCAAACTAATATGAGTACTTTTTATTTATTTCAACTATGTAGTATTTATTGGATATTAGACACTAACTTTGAAAAATTATCAGTTAAAAACCTGCAAGATATTTGAGTCTTAACTTAGGTTATAAATAAGAAATCAAGATCTGCAGGAATAATTGGTCTATATCTTTAAAAAATATTAACCTAACATGACAAATTATAAAGCTAAAATGACAAATTATAAAAGACAGGAGACAGCTGATAGTATCTAAAGATGAATTACCCACTCTTCTCCCCATGCTCAAAGTGAAGTTTTTGTCTTGAATGTGATACTGAATCATATTAAAAGGCAAGAGTGTGGAAATATAGGAGCCTTTCTGTCTGGTGGATCAGTGTGACGCTAGAGTGTGAGGGTAGAGATGTACACATTTAAATATGATGCACTCCTTATTAAGTCATATCATTTAGTCCTTTAATGTCTTAAGATGATTAATCATTCTAAACTCCGACTTTATACCAGTGTATCTAGAGAGAAGATATGCCCAAAATACTCTGAAATAATTTACATACAAAATGTTTATACAAATAAGTTGCCTATTTATTTATACATGTCTTTACAGTATATGACTGTTTTTAAACTATAACTGACTACTGACTCTTTAAGAACTTTGTCAGTTGTCAATAAACTCATAGTATACTCACATGATCTGAAACATAGGTAGACTGACACACAAATGGAAAATAACAAAAGAAGTTGATTCTAACAATAAGGATATTTGCAGAATTCAGCCTGGCATACAGGAAGCACTCTGACGCCAATGAATTGTTTCAAGTGGAACTAGAATTTGGACTGAGTTGGAGAGGATTTAACACAATTTGTTAACACTCAGAGTATGAGTCTTGCACTAGAGAAGCAATTTCTGAAGACTGAACGCCCGGGTAAGCAGAAACTGCTAAGCCAGTTTTCCCAGAGGATCACTTAACGATTTGTTAAACATGTTAGGTCCTGATGAACTTATTATGTTTGGCTGTAGCAAGAAAACCATCCTTCTGGACCTAAAAGCAATATTTCATCCCAAAACATCAAGGCCTCTGGCCAAACTATATCCTGTGAGACTTTGATCCAACATCAGCTGGTGACTGTAGATAAGTCTAGTCTGGGTTTCTTAATGTCTGCTGCAAAATCCACATATTTAAGTTGCTGATAGATAACATGGCAATGCTTTGAAGAGAAAAATTATGCTATCAAATGTTTGTCAAAAATATATTGGCTGAAACAAACAAGATTGATTTTTATAGCTTTTTGATATTTTAGGAAACAAATACAGTAATGATAACTAAATTTACATGCCCAGTATTAAACTCTCTCTGTCTCTCTGCCTCTGTCTCTCTGTCTCTGTCTCTGTCTCTCCAGGCCTCTCTCCATCCCTCCCTCCCTTCCTCCCTCCCTCCCTCCCTCTCTCTCATGTAATTCAGAGCAATGTTTTATCTACATAGATATATTGTGGCAGAGTGAACTGGGATTATAGTATCATAGCAAATTTCAATCACTAAAAAAATGGGTTCCAGATTTCCTACTTCCTTTCCAGTGCCTTAGCTATGTATTCCATTTTTTTTCTATCAAGATCATTTAAATTAACAATCATATTCACTGGGGAAGTTTAAGATGCTGATCTTTGTTAACATGACATACATTGTTCCAGTGTGATACTGGCTGTACACATTTCTGTGTTTGAATACCTGCTCCCACATTAGATGATCTGTTTGGGGAGGTTGTACAACCAAAAGCATGTGGAGTGTAGTGAAGATAGTTAGGTCCCAGGGTAGGAATACTGTCTTAGGCACATTCCTGTCAGTTTGTGGCTGATCCACAAACTGATGAACAAACCACGCCACAAGCTTATGCCATTATGTCTTCTCACTCATGAGGGAGGAGCCAAGTCAGACCTCCTTCCCTAAAGCTGTATCTTTGGGGTAGTCTGTCATAGCAAGGAGAAGAGTAACTAATGCTTCCAGTGAGTCTTCAATTTTTCAAGTGAAGTGTGGTTTGTTTACTATTTAGATTATTACCATACAAACTTTATTTAACTAGAATTTGTCTACATTAAGAAAAAAAAAAAAAAAAAACCTCCTGGTGAAGAATTGTGTGTGAGCAAAATTAGTAGCAACGATATGCCTGTGAGTGGCACTGACCACTTGTCATCATACTAAGTTCTATAGATTTTTGTGCTATTATTTAACAGAATAATTCCTACCATTCTTACTTTACAAATAATAAAATTTCAGTTTTGGTTATGTGAGTTTCCTGTCTTACAAGCAGTAAAAGACATAATTGAGAGTCCCTGTCTCATTTGATGTTAAATGTCTTCTGCTTATTTTCTTAGATATTCAGCAAAGATGTGGAAATGGAAGAAGTTAATATATACTTATTTCATTTTAATAACAGGAATGCTAGAATAAAGGAGCAGGCACACTGTAGTAATACCTAAGTTCAACATGAAATTATATATAACACATTTATCAGAAAGCTGTCAAAAACAGGGGAATATTCTGGGATTGGAGAAGTGGTGTTTTATTAATATGAACAGTGAGAAAAGGAGAAGAGAAAACAAAAATATAATATCTAAGAAAAACAGTGAAGAATCTTAGTAAAGTAAATCATAGATTTGTGTTTCTTTCACTTCTCTCTCTCTCTCTGATAAAGTATAAATAAAACTAGTCTAGTATAGCAAGCTTTCCTGTCAGACTATCTTTGGACCACCAGTCCACAAATAATGACCCAGAGACCTATTATTAATTATGAAAGCTTGACCATAGCTTAGGCCTTTTCCCAACCAGCTCTTATAACTTAATTAACCCATTTTTTAAATTTACATTCTGCCATGTGGCTTGGTAGTCTCTTCTTAGTACAGCACATCCGATTTGCTTCGAGTCTGCTGGCAAATCTGCAAGCCTAGATTCTGCCTGCCAGTTTGTCTTTCTTCCTGGAAGTCTTACCTATTCTCTCCTGCCTATTGACCATTTATTTAGCTGTTTATTAAATCAACCAAAAGGAACTTTAGGCAGAGACACATCTTTACAGTGTAAACAAATATTCCACAACAGTCTAGATTTGCAGAGAGCTATGTATCAGAAAATGCAAAGTGACTGCTGTCAATCTAAATAATTCTTTTGGGGTGGTAAAGGTGTAAGATGATAATGATTGTGCAATTCAGCAGGTAAACTGAAACCATTAAATTATGACCTTTAATGGGGTGGACGTTATGGTGGGCAAATTATATCTCAATAAAGCTATGAAAAGGAAGCCACTCAAAATGTTTTAAGTCAAATGGTATTGAAGTGAAAAATGTAATTCTACCTGCTGGTGAGAGAATTTGTCTTTCCAAAAGCTGCTTAGGCTCATAACTCTGGGGAGAACATAATTAACGTTAATGGTGAAACCTTCTAGAAAATGCTGCTGCAATTTTTAAAAAGCTCTTCTGTACTTCTACACTATCAAATGGTCTTGAAATAATTGTTTCAAAATATAACTGTAATCTTCTTTCATGTAATTTTCTCTTGGCATAACACATAATGAAGAGAAAAGGGCTCACATTGAAATTTTCAGTATAATTACAGTTGGCTTGCATTATGGATTTGGGTTTTCTGATTGACTCTTTTTACCACTAATTAATTGTTTTCATAAATTTCCCATAAGAAATTTTTATAATCCTTTTCTCCATTCCACCCATACCAGGTTGTTAATCTTATGTAGAAAGTAAAATGTATATTCCTTCTCATCATGAACCTTATGAAATAGAAAATGAAGGTATAAAAATTATAAGCAATAAGCAAACCAGTGAATCAGTGTAATGTTTGGTGCCTGGATTTGATGCTTAAAAATACAATTTTACTTTCTTAGTTACTTGCTGTTTTAAAATAATTTTATTTATTGATTTTGATTTTAATACACATGTGTGAACACATTTAGTGAAAAATTCCATTAAGTTTTTGTGAGTCTAGGCAAAAAAAAACCTGGTTGAATAATTCATGATTCATGTCTGAGAAATAAAGCAATCGTGCTATTTGTCCCTCAAACATCTTTATAATGAACACTAGTTGCTTTTATTTGTTAGTGAGCCCAGACTTCAATGATTGAAAAATAGATTAAAATAAATATTCTAAACTTCAGTATTAATTTGTGTGTGCTTGGGCAGGAATGCATAGCATTTAGACTGGAGAAAGACAGCTCGGGCACCTGAAGACAATCTCTTCTGTCCAAAGTGAGCTCTGCATACTCAGATTCTACTACTCCCTTAGCCTCAGTTTCCTATAGTGAGAATCCTAATTGGTCTTAACAATAAAAACCCAGAGCCAGATATCCCAGTAAGTGCCGAAAGATCAGAGAGACAAAGGAGCAAGCCACAGCCACCTCTTACCTCACCAACTCCTCAGCCTAAAAGAGGTAAGCTGCTATTTCCTCCCACCTTATATTCCCCTCTCTGCCCAGCTATCTCACTTCCTTTTTCCTCCTCCCTACCAAGTACTGAGATCAAAGGCATGAGATCCCAAGTGCTGGGATTAAAGGTATGTGCCACCACTGCCTGGCTTCTTTGGTGAATTGGCTAGCTCCACACTGATCTCCAGACAAACTTTATTTGTTAGAGCACAAACAAAACTCACCACAGTTTCCTCACCTATAAAATGAGGACAATTCTGACAGAAAGGTCGGTTGTAATTTGTAAATAAAATGCTACATTTCACCTATTATATTATCAATAAATCAAATCAAAACAGCAACAACAAAAAGTGTATGATGTAGTGGTGATCCATATCTTTAATTCCAGCACTGGGGAGGCAGGCACAGGCAGATCTTTCTGAGCTCCAGGTCACTCTGGTCTACAAAGTGAGTTCAAGGACAGCCAGGGCTACAAAGAGAAGAAAACAAGCAAACAAACAAAAACAACCAACAACCTCCCCCCAAACAAACAACAACCAAAATAAACAAACAAGTCATGTAATTTCATTAGCTATTTAAATGTATCTACAGCTTCTGCTATGAATATCATTTCCACTGATGAGCACAAGTTATTGAGAAAATCTGAAATTAAACCTTTCTGTGCTCCATTTGAATACAATGTGTTTCTCAGCTCATGTCCTAAATAACTTTTCAGTCAAACACAGTGTATTTAAGCAAAATAAGTTCTTACACTATCTTATCCTTGATGAACTCCTAAAGTGTGATTTATCACAGCCAACAATGGCCCCTTACAGGGGTATTCATTTTCTTCATCCTTCCAAATCTGCCATGGGCCTCTAATATCTAAGACACCATTTCCTGGAAGTGATTTTGTGCTGGCTCTGTATAAACTTATGGAGAATGGCAGCAGCAGTTGCCTCTCCCTTCAAATTTAGGGGCTGTTCTACAAAGTAGACCAGGCAGGTGCTGGAGGCCCATTGAAGACAGAACTGAATGACCATCTCACTAAATCATCTTCCAAGTCAGACCTGTTCCTATGAGGTTGAGCCCCACTCAAACTCCTGTGGCAAAAGGAGGAGCTTGTTTATAAGCTCTGATTAAATCACCAAATCTATGAGTAAAGATGAATGTCAGTTAAGTTACCTTTTAGAGCTATTTAATATAAAGGAAAGCTAAAACTTTATTTAGTTTGGATAACTAAAACCACAATTTACAAAACAATCCATGCTTTTGGATTTTAAATACTATGATGGGGATGTCTGCTTTCCACTCTGTTTAGAATCCATAAATACTTCTACTAAAGCCCTTGCAAGATTTTAGCGTAATTATCTACCAACAGCTATTTTTGTTAATTAACTTGGGTCCTTGTATAGAGTTGTGTTTATTCAGATGCCAAATTAGTTCAGATTACAACCAAATATGAAAGTTTTCATAAGAAATGCTGTATTTGTTACTTTAGAGGATAAAAGAGAAAGTGGTTATTTATTACAACTTGAAATAAGGAGCTTCCATGGTGTAGTGGTTATCATGTTCAACTAACAACTTGAAATAAATACAGATAAATCAAAATAAGAGCATTCACTTAAAAACAATGGTGATGGTCAAGTGCTAGGAATAGGGCATGAGGGTCTTAGTTAATTCCTGCAGTACAAATACTAGAACAATAACTGAGCACAAAAGAACGATAGACCATTTAGAAAAGTAAGAGATAACTATAGTTCTCTTCTCCTAGTACATCCTACAAAATATTTATTTTTAGCAATGAGCTTCAAATTTTTCAGGATTTCCATAACTTAAACAATAACTAGTATATTATACATAGCAGCAAAGAGTCTGCGTGCTGAGCTGCTGCAACGCACAGTCGTTCCATTAGGTGCACAACACCGTGTGGTGTGAGGCGGGAATAATTAGATACCAGATGGTGATACCAGCTCCAATAGTGAATGCCGATGCATTATGCATGAGAAGTGACTTTATTGTTGTTTTTTACCCATTTGGTACCATTATGTTGCTCTTGGACCTCAATCCACGTCTCAAATGGAAAAAAAAAAAAGAAAGAAAGAAAACTTTGTATCTGGCATTTTTCTGTTCTAAACAATTTGTAACATCACTTTGTCCTAAGCCAACTAATTGTGTTCCTACTCTGCTTGCAGGACAAACTCTTGTCCAGCAGCACCATGGAGCTGCAAGTTTGCATTGTCCTGCAGATCTGAGGTTACCGGGAATAAATTGATGCCTCTGCCAGCAGCATAATGCTTGAGATTAGTATCTTTGAAAATGGAATCTGATTTTTTTTATGATTGTGTGTCACAATTCTGGGCTGAGGTACGTTTAAAATATCATTAGTGGAGAAGTGATTAATCATGTTATGTCTTCCAAAGACTAAAAATATCTTTTATTTTCATTACAGATAAAATGAATTTGAAGCCAGAAATGAGTGAGAATATATAGAGATTGGATGATAGATCTCATTAGTGTTATTAATTCTTCAATGGATATTTCTACAGAGTCGTTGTTTATCTTGATTCACTTATGAAAATGACAAGTTTTAAGGGTGAGGGAAGATGTTCTGGTTCCAAGGATATGATACTTGAGGCCCTCAGACTCCCTATGGTTGACCTGTGACCTTTAGTCTTTGCAAAAAGCAGTAAAAATTCAACAGTTCTTCTTTTTTAATAAATGATTCTAATGGACCAAACTGTTGTAACAGTAAGATCTTGTCAATAAACACAATCATTAGAGGAATGAGATGCATAAAATTTATTGTATGGATTTTTCCCTCACGCTGCTTGGGAACTAAGCAGGTTACATCACTGTCTTACTTCAATCCTTCTTTGTGTGCTTGAGCTTGGCAGAGGAAGAAGTATAAAGATAATCTGGCATCTATAAAAAGGACCTGAAGTTAATTGATCTCTGCCTCCACACAGCCAGGTTTCAGGATGGAATGCTAGCAGGAGAAATCTATGTCCTTCATTGTAGATCAGAACACACTTATGACTCAGTAGCAAAGAGCCCAAAGTAGGAAAGTTGGAACAATTTTCAGCAAGGTTAGCTTGTGAATGTATACACAGTTGAGGCAGAATATCAATATCAAAATGAATCACCAGGGTGCCTGCCAGGGTGCCTGATGCCCTGCATCTGCTCTCAGCTTCTTATATGTATTTGCAGAAATTTAAATTCTGAGTCTCAGAGTCCATATTAATGTCTCTTCCTAGTCACTTTACTATTTTGTACTATTTTGGTACATTTGTTGTAAGTCAGTGAATTATCAAAAGATCTATATCATTTTCATACAGTATTTTGGATTTCTTATTTAACATTGATGAGTGTACTCACTGAGTTTCGAGAACAGTTGAAGAAACTAAAACATATATAGTTCTGTCTCTTTAAGCCCTTCATGAGCAGTTCCATAACTTACTTATGTAAGATTCTGTTCATAGTGATGGAAGGCATTGGTCAGCTATTCATAAAACATCTCACAAGATGTGATGATCTCATATTCTACAACAGCAGATATAACTCAAAAATCATGAACTCACCACTAAGAAATTTTCCCCTGTCATGATTCTAAAGCTTTCTATAATATCTATAACTTTTTATTAGCATAATGCTTTCTGTTCTATGTAGCTGGAGTTTCCTCTCAGGGTCCTGCCAAACCCCAGCAGTCCGACAGCCCACTTATAAAATAAACACACAGATGCTTATATTATTTAAACTGGCCTAATGGCTCAGGCTTCTTGTTAACTGTTCTTATATCTTAAATTAACCCATTTCTATTAATCTATATTTTGTCACCTGACTTGTGGCTTACTGGTACCTTACATCTTCCTTGTCCTGGTGGCGGCTGGCAGTGTCTCTCTCTCTCTCTCTGCCTTCCTGTTCTCTCAATTCTCCTCTCTATTAGTCCCACCTATACTTCCTGTCTGGCTACTGGACAGTTTTTTTATTTATTGACCAATCAGAGCAACACATTTGACATACAGACCATCCCACAGCACTTCCCCTTTTCTTTTTTTTTTTAAAGGAAGGTTTTAACTTTCACATAGTAAAATTACAGATAACAAAACAATTATCAAGCAAGAATTACAGTTACAATATTAAAGAAGATATTCTATCTATCTTATATTTGTGAGTCTAAGGTTTTATATCTAACTTATGCTTTATCATAACTGAGGAAATTATAACTCTAGTCTTTAACTACATCAAAGAGGCAGACTGAGCAGAATTCTCCAGAGAACACCATTGGACTGTACCTTTCCCAGACCCTGTAGCCTATCCCTTCACTTGTAATTACATTACCCCACAAAATAAATCTCCTTTTAACTACGTGGAGTGGCCTTAATAATTTCACCAATTGTTTTATACCTGCAACACTACTTTAGTAATTCTTTTCATGCATTAGGTGTTTTTAGTCTCCTGTCTGCTTTTCTGCCCTAGGGTTTTGTTTTTTTTTTCTATTTCTCTGAGAAATACTGTGATAAAAAAGAAAAAGAAAATGAAAAAAAAACCTAGGGAACAAAGGGGTTGATTTCAACTTGCATTTCCAAATTATAGTCCATTGCTTGGGACTACCAGGGCAAAAGCCATGGAGTACCTCAGCTTCCTGATTCACATGAAGATCCATACTTATACAGCCTAGGACCAGCTGCCCATGGATTGGTGCTGCCTACAGTGAAGAGGGCTCAGCCTGCTGTGTCCAATAACAGTAAAGAAAATTCTTCACAAATATGCACACAGAACAACAATTAGATCTGGGCAACACTTGAACTGAGGCTTCTCCTCTCAAGTTACTCTAGGGTGTACCAGCTTAACAATTAAGCCTAATTTAGACAGGAGCCTTTATCTTGCTGCATCATATCCTTGCATACATGTACTGGCTATTATTGATGTAGTATTGACTGCTGTAACAAAGACACCAAAATGTCAGTGATGACTATGAAGATACTCTTTTTTTTTCACTTGTATAAAATGTCCAAGTAGTACCAGGTATTTCTGCATCACCACAATCATCTGGTACTCAGAACATGTTCATGTATTTGTTTCTTTTTATCTATAATCACTGCTCCCATTTAATGGCAATAAGGGGCTCTTAAATACCTGCCCCTTCCTTTTAAGGACATAGGTAGTGAGCATTTATTTTCTGCTAATTTCCAGCTGGCTTGACCTCGGTTTCATAATTCCCATGACTGAAAGCAAAGCTCATTGCTAAAATTTTATTCCGGTGCAGGTTCCTTTTAATGGATGAGGTCTTTTAACAAATATATAACAAGACTTTATATTACATGATAGTATCAATAATTATTTCTATTCTCATGCTTTAGGGTTTTTTATTTTATTTTTTAACTATTATCAGTCGCAGTGGTTTGAATAAGAAATGATCTTTGTAGGTGCATATATTTTGAGCACTAGTTAGCCTATTGATAGTACTGCTTGGAGAGTTAAGAAACTCTAAGGGCTGTGGCTTTAAGTTAGAAGAAGTAAATCACTAAGGGCAAACTTGGGCTTTTGTAGCTGTGCTACAATATGAGTTTGTTCTTTGCTTCATGCTTGTAGTTGAAGATGGGATTACTCATCTTTCTGCTCCACCCACTTCCCGCTATGTCTCTCTCAACTCTTCAGACTCTCCTTCTGCAACCTTAAGCCAAAAGAAGCTCCTTTGTCTATATGTAATTTTTGGTCATAGTGTTTGACCAAAACAACACACAATAACTAATTCACCAATGTTACAATAATGATTATTCTCAAACAAGTTATTTCTGCTGACAAATTTCCTAAATAAAATATCGAGAATGAATTGTATTAGGTGATTTGACAAACATTAACAAATGGCTCTATAGACATCTGTGAGCAAGATGACATTCCATTAGCATTGCATGAGAGAACTGTAATATTATTTTAAAATTTTCAGATTGCTTTGTTTACACACCATCTTTTCATTTGTAACCATTTGATATTCCTATTACTTTCATGGGCTATGCTCATAGTCCTTTTGTGATTTTATGTGATTTATAAGAATTTGTATGTGTACAACTTGATGAGAATGTGCAATCATGCTCTCCTGATGAGAATGTGTAATCATGCCCTCCTGAATCAGGATAACTATTTGAAAATGTGTTCATCAATAATATTATGAAACAGTGGTAAGGTACATTATGATTTCTTACACTAGGGATTCATTTCACAAAACCAACCAAGCATATATGAAAATCTACAGCAGTATTAATGAAATAAACTACTTGGATGATTTATATTAATAGATAAATGAGTAAATCATAGAATTCTACGTATTGGTCGATGCTAAATCTGTCAAAACACATTTCCTTAAAGGAGTCCAGAATTCATTCTTTTATGTGATATAAATATTTTATACTACTAAAATATTGTATATATAAAAACATAGTATTGAGTTCCAGTCATGTTGAGTGTGTAAGATAAAATTATTTCACTAATTTTATTGTTTATCTCTGGACTTTTCTTGAAAGTACCAAAACACGCAAGCTCAAAAACTTTAGACATGTTTATTCAAATATATATGCTCAAGGGAAGAAAGAGGATAGGAATTCATATTGCTAAAAATAATCATGTATGAAGAAAGTTAGAGGTAGAAAAGATAATGCTATAGTAATTTATTACTTGATTCCTTATGCTTATTTGATATTATTTTTGAGCCATCCAATCAATAACTCAAATAGAACTTGTTGCATCACATATTTAAATTTATACTTACAGATGTAGGAGAAATGTTTTTTTAAGTATTTAGAAATACCAGTGTGTCTTTATGTGAGCTACCATGTTTTACAGAATCTGTAGCTGCTATTCATAAGTAAAATTATGGTAGTAAGGATAAATATTGAAAAATTAATCACCATCATGAAGATTGCCTGCTCATAATCATAAAGTATTTTTTGTTTTCCTTGCTGAAATAATGCTAACCTGAAGTCAGTTATTAGTCACAATTGTAATTATGCAACACCTACAACAAAAGTTCAATTTCATACCATGATCTATTAAAGTTGTAACACATGGTATAATTATCCTTTGTGAAAAGCAGGAACTGCCATTTTGTTGACACAAACTGTAGACTTTGGATTAAAATACATTCATCATTTGTTCAGCATATCCTATTTTTCAAATTAATTAGCTTTTATAGCAGTAATGTTCAGGGCAGTAAAAATATTCTTAGAGAATAAAACCACCAAAGTGCATTCGTTTGTAGAAGACCATTTGTTGCCCATTTATTTTTGCACCTGTGAGCTTATATTTTTGCATACTTTTATTTTTCAGTAGCATTATTAAGTACTCACTTAAGAAGGAGGTAGTGGATGTATAAAAGCATGAGCCACCAGAAGCCTGTGACAAGATGTTTTAGAATCATAGTATCCTGGACTATATTTCTGAATACATGTTTGATTTACCTATCACTTATCACAACTCATATTTTATAATGGTTGTCTCTGTTATCTTTATTCTCTTTTTAGTTTACTACTGTGCATACACAATATACACAGACACCCTTCAGTTGTGATTTTTATGTTGTAGTTTAGTCCTGATTTGCAAATTCTCTACTTCAAAATGAGCAGCACTTGCAATTCTATTACTTGAAATGTTAAAAATTATTTTAGTGAAAATGTTATATGTAATATAAATGAGAAGTGTCATTTGTTTCCTTGACTATTATTTTTATTATCATGTGAGACTTTTATTTTGTTATTATTGCTGTCTGTGATCCATTCAGTCTCACTTAGTCTGACAACTTCTTCAACTCTGAATGTGCTTTGACTATTTGTCTTTTTACATTTATAACAATTACAATTATATCAAATACAACTGAGAGGACTAGAACTATTGAAGTAGATTCTTACTTTGAGAAGTAATCAAAAGTGTACAAAAACAAAAAATAAGCTCTCTTTTGGATTGAAATGCACTGTAAAATTGAAGGTCTCCTGTAGCTTCTAGACCTGTTTTACTCTGGAAAATAATTTGCAGTGGGAATGGTTCAGTAAGTATAAAATAGGAAAGAAAATCCCAGTAGTGATTCAAGAGATGCTCTTTCCTATTAGAAAACTCAAAGGATATTGATGATGATGGACATTGGAAACCGAGAACTTTAAACACACTATGCTATAAAGTGTTTTTAATTTTGATAAAATTTAAAAAAAATGCAAGTGCTAGAATGGTGGTAGCCTCTGTGGCTAAATCAGGCTAAGCATAATGGCTGGGGTTGCTGAACTAAAACTGAAGTACTGGGGATACCTCCTTTTGAGTTCTTGGTAAGGTAGGCCTGAAATGCTTCCCAAACCACATAGGCCCTTGCCATTCATATTGTGTGTCCACCATAAGTAGTTGATAAGACCCTGTTGCTGAAGAAACCACATATTGTAGGTGCAAGAAACAGAGAAATCAAACTGGACATGGGTTGGACGCTTCCAGGCTGTTGGCTGGTGGCCATAGCATCAGAAGGTACATGATATAGGCTGTTGCGGGAGAAAAGGCATCAATAGTTTTTACACAGCTGAGAACCTTACAAACTGCAAAACCAACCTGTCAGGCAGATGTGCCCAGTGGTGCTGCAGTGGCATGACTTGCAGCAAAACCAGTCTTCTCTGATTGGTGTTGAGATGGACTCCAAGGTCCACATAGTCATGAAACACTGGCTCAGGAGGCATTAGGTCCCCTGATAGAGTTTGCTACTGTTTTCTGGCTAAGTTACATCACCAAGCTGCCTTCTAAATATTTATGGTTATACCCATTGACAAAAGCAATCTCAATAGGAGATGCTTCTCTTCACATGGAAAGATCATGAATGCAAAAATACATTGCTGCTCCAGAAACTGAGAATAAGTGACAGCCAAATGCTAAACCCTCAACAAGATATTCCTCCAAGGTTCAGGAAACAAGATAGTAGAAAGTGTAGACAGAATATAACAGCTAAAAAATGGTGAGAGAAGCCACAAAATGCTATACTGAAGACATGAAATAGCCAATAATTCATGATATCAAAGCAGCAGCTGCCACCAACAATGGGCCAGTTTAAGCGAGGTCTATTTAATAGTTAACCATGTATTAGAGAGGAGCCATGTGATGCTGTCACTTCTTGCTAAACTAATTGATTCTGTGAGAGGGTCAATCACTGTCTTAATTTGTGTACTGACTGGTGAACTCATCATGGTACAGTGAATTATAATTGACCCATGGTAGCACATTAAACTTGGGGGTCACAAAACAAAAAGACATGTGGATGAAGAGGGACTTGTTTGGGGGGTTATCAGGAAGGAGGCAGAAAAGAGGAAATTGAGGGTGATAACACTGCATTGTTTTGTGAATTTTTCTTAAGAATAAACTTAATGAAATAAATAGTAAAGCTAGCTAAAGTCAGATTAGTAATTTATGGTGTGCCCCACTGCACATGATGACTGTCATACATTTTGGATTATGATGTGGGACTGATGCTCAAAGAATCAACACAGATATTGATATATTGATATACTAGATGGTGCAATGGCTGTGAGCAATGAAACATCGCTGTATTCATAAAAAAGATATAATTTCTAAGAATAACAAAAGAGCTTGAGAGAGTCACAGAAAAGAAACCATGGTTTTATCAATACTTATGGACTTCATAGAAATTCTAAGAGCTGAACGGATTTCACTAAGGGTAAAATAGGGGATACGATAACAATAGCTAGAGTTTCTACAGCTAAATATGTTTCTTTTGGTTTCCTAATTTTGAATATAACAAACATGAACTTGCTGACACTTCACTTACACTTATGAAATTGTCTCAGCACACTTGATTAGATTTAGTTTTCCTGATAAATGATGCATAGGCAGATGCAGTATTTTACAATATGCTCTAGTCTGTGAAGGGTTAACGTATTTTGTGTGAACATTTCTAAGAGGAGAATATTTACTAACCCCGATTGAGCCCCATTATTCTTTAAATTCCAATGATTTAAGTTATTAAAATTTAAATGATGTGTAAATAATTGGACTGATGATCAGACAAAACCAAGCTTGCTGAACAAACATCCTTGCTGGAGTATAGAAATAGAGGTGGATTAAAATAAAAAAAGCACAGAACAAATTGACAATATTCATTCTAGTCAGTTGATTTGAAAAGGATTTGATGGATAATATATTTGAAGTCAAAGAGTTGCATGAGGCAATCTAAATCAGAATCACATGATAGGAATGAATGGAGTTCTGTAATGAGAACTTTCTGTTGCTTAAGCACACACTGTGAACTGTAGTTTTAAGAAGTCATGTGACTTTAGAAATATACATTATAATGTTGTAAGAGAGGACAAAATTATTTTATTCTATAATTATTCATCTCTTTTTATGGATGATAAGTTTACTTTATCTGGGTTTAGTTTTTACACAGTCGAGCGTATTTGCGTTTTCAATGAAACAATACAATCTCTCTCTCATACTGTCATTTTTGAGAAGATTGCAAATTTATGATTTTCTACTGTTCTAGGCAAACATATTGTGCCCAGATACATATTCACTCACACACATAAAGTAAATAAATAAAATGAATTATTAAAAAGTCTACTTCTGGGTTTTTAAAAACAGAGACTAGCAATCCACTAAAATTGTCTTAAAATATTAACATCATTTACAAATTAGTATGTTTCATTAATAATTATTAGTAAAGAATTCTGAAAGTTTAAAAAAGAATCTCTATTCTTCATAAATTTTAAAATACCCAGTTAAGCTGCTTCTTCCATAAAATAATAAAGTTCCTAGCACACCAAACTATAGAAAGATAAAATTAGATAGAGTAATTATTATGTAGCAAGAGAAAGGAAAATATATTGAGAAAATAAGCACTAACAAAAGAGAAAAACTGCATACCTGATTCTAGGTGATGAGGAATATGCCTTCCAGGCAGGACATGTACAACCACCCTCATGAGATCCTCACAAGACTGCAGCCTTTTAAACTCCAGTTTTGGAGGTGGCTGGGGTCATGGAGGATGGGGGGATGGTGTCACAAAGCTTATGAAACTACTTAGGGAAACATGGGGAGCCAGCCATGTGCATGAGATCCCTCAATGAGGATATATTAACATAAATAGCTAACAGTTATGGGGAGGGAGATTTTGTCATCCACATTATAAGCCATGCTTCTGTAGGTAACAGGTTAACCATATTCCTATAAATAACTCCTCACCCATATTCTTCTAGATAACCCTTCATCCATGTTCTTGTAGGTGATTCTTGGTCATGGTTTGTGTAGGTGTACCCATCTTCCATATTGTTAGCCATGATTAAATTCCTAGACTCACCAATCAAGATTGAGATAGAATCATTTCTTTCTTCTGTCACTGGCACCTCATTTGGAGTATGCAAACATTTTTCAATATCTTTCCAAGAAAATGTCATGCAACATAAAAAAGTATAAATTTGTATACTTACATATATTCTAACATGTATTGTTATCTTAATGCATTGGTTTTTTTGTAGGGTTGTTTGTTTCTCTACTTGTATTTGTTTTATCAACAAAGGATATTTTTAAACATTAAAGAGTTAAAAATTCACTACAGTCAAAGTTGAAATACCTGCAAGATTTGAATCTTAGTGGACTAACAATAGTTAATTTTTTCTCTTCATATTACATAATTCAAATAATCTAAAAGGAGAATAGTCTTGCCAAGTATTATTATCCATAACTTATTTGCCATATTTAACTTACTGAAAATTAACTTGGAAATAAAGAAATTACACAGTCAGCAGTAGCTTAATCAACAGTATGAGTAGTGAGTCTGAAAGTGAGTCTCAGAAGGTTGGACTGCTGAGCTGAAATGACTTGACATAAAACTGGTTCCTTGGGATAGTACATGCTCAGAAATTCAAAAGACTGTACTAGTCATGTTCTATATGAGAAAAGAGCAAAATAGTGCATTCTGAGTTGTAGAAACTCTGGGAATTAATAGAAAATAAAGCTGAAGGCTTTTTGTTTTTCAACAATTGTAACACAGAAAACAAGGCTACTTTTCCATTAACCAAAACCCATTACAAAATAAAGTATTTCATTGCTGTAGACTGAAATGAATCATCCTCCTTTAACCTCAGATTCATGCAATGAAGGCCCAATGGAATGGACTCTATAAATGAGATTTAATTATTTTTCAGTGGGGGCATATGAATGAGGTATGAATTGTAATGAGTTGGTAGTTTTAGAAGAGGAAAAAGAGATAAAAAAAGACAGAGGTTGCTTCTTTTCTCCCTCTCTACACCCATGTACCAAAGAATGGCCACCAGAACAAAATAAGACAATATTCACAAGGCAAGGCTCATCCTGCCACCTTGCTTTTAAATTTTTCAGTCTTCAGAACTCTGATAAAATAATGTTAGCCCACCAATTTGTGACATTTGTGCTGGCCTATGATGATTAGTCAAACAGTCAGTTTTAATGAAGTTTATTATAGTATTTCCAGAAAGGTATAACAAAGCAGAGAAGACCCACCATGAATGTACTTGGTACCATCCCAGTGAATTGGATCCCAGACTGAATACAATGAACAAAGCAAGATGAGCCTCAATGTTCACCTTCCTCTGCTTCCTGACTGACCCAATGAACTACCTTAATCTCCTACCATCGTAAGTCTACTCTTTAACTATAAACAAAAAAGAAACTCTTCCCCCCAGCCCACCCCCTCATTCCCACCTCCTCCAGGGCAAAGCCTCCCCCGAGGACTGGGATCGACCTGATAGACTCAGTCCAGGCAAGTCCAGTCCCCTCCTCCCAGACTGAGCCAAGCGTCCCTGCATAAGCCCCAGGTTTCAAACAGCCCAACTCATGCAATGAGCATAGGACCCGGTACCACTGCCTAGATGCCTCCCAAACAGAACAAGCCAATCAACTGTCTCACCTATTCAGAGGGCCTGATCCAGTTGGGGGTCCCTCAGCCTTTGGTTCATAGTTCATGTGTTTCCATTCATTTGGCTATTTGGAGTGGGACAGCTGGGGGGAGAACAAGGGAATCCATGGCTGATATGTAGAACTGAATGGTATTGTAAAATAAAATAAAAGGAAAAAGAAGATGACATCAAGTCACATAAGAAAAAAAAAAGAAAAGAAAAAGGTGTAGTGGGTAGCTTGTTCCAGCTTTGACTCTGAAGCACTGTCCCCAGTGAGGCAGCAGGTAACTGCCACACCTGCCTATGACCTGCCCCTGGGCGTGGCCGAGACTGTACCCTTTAAGACACAAGATGTGCCAGCTCTCTTGGCTCCTCATGATCCTGGATGCTGGATTGCAGACCAAGTCAGAGTTCTCCAGAGAACCATGCTGGACTACACTTCATCTCTCATAGGTCCTGTAACGATCCTTTATTGTCTGTAAGTTACCCCTGAAATAAACCTCTTTTAATTACCAGATTTAAAAAAAAAAAAAAAAAAAAAACTCTTTCTTCCTTAAATTTCTTTTGACAAATATTTTGTCCCAGTAATGTGTAAATTAACTAGGACAGAAGAAAATCAGTACAAAAATTTTGAGTGGTCAGGGGCTGTGGTAAACCTGACTATGTGGTTCTTCATCTCGGAGAGCTAGTTTTTGGTAGGAGGTAGAAGAACTTGGGGCATTGGGATAGAAAATTCCTAGAAGGCTAAAATAGCACTTAATGAACCATTCTGCTGGGAGTTTAGAAAACTATTATGCTAAGAAGAATAGACAGCAGAGGCCTGGCTCATGGCTTCAGAATGGAACAGTGAGTCTATCAGAACTAGGCTAGGCCATTCATGTTGCATTATGGCAGAGAATCTGGCTGTAGTATTACCATTTTCTACAAACTTATGTGAGGCTGAATTTAGAAGTAATGGACTAATGTGATGGTGGAAGAAATCTCAAGACAGAATAGTATTCAGGTTGTCATAGTTACTGCCTATGGCTCTCATCCAGCTCTACTATAACAGAGAATGCAACAAGTCGAGCAGTACAACTTAAAATTACATATTTTACAAAGGAAAAATATGAGTTGAAAGTTACAGAAAAGGCACACTTAGTACAACTGAGGAGAAAGCTGGCATTCTGCAAAGAAACAAGTTGGCTGACCCATTCATTGAAGGCTCTGATTTCATTTGAAAGTAGTGATCCTACACTAAGATTTTGATTAAAGGGGTTCTATGTTTACAAAACTACTTAAGGAAGTGTTTCCACACTATCAATCTCAAAACCCACAGCTGTGGTCCTACGGAGCTGGATTACAGCAGAACTTAGTGGTATTATCCACAAAACACAAAATGATAGGTATAAGAAGAGGGAGTTTGTGAAGTCCACTAAGGTTTCAGAAAACCACTGAAGCCAAGAAATACTATTGTGTGATATTAACTGTGAGCAGGCTTGAGAACCCATTGAGTAACACTGTGGATATAAAACCTAAATTGCAATAGAGTGTCTATGATGTTAGAGATGACAGGGCCATGGGATATCAACCTAGGAAAGCTGAAAGCACAGAATGGAGCTGGCCACAAACGGAGGCTACAGGCATGACTGGAGATATAGGGCTAAGCTCTTTGGAGTCCGGTGATTCTATTATTGCCCACATCTTGAGATGTGAGAAGTTACAGAATATAGTGTTTTCCATACTAGGCTGTAGCCTTGCTGTGTTCCTAGGTTTCTTTGCTATGTTCTCATTCCTCCTGGGGAAATAGGATTATTTACTTCATATTGGAAATATGTGCAATGAATTTTGTGTTTTGTTTTGTTTTGATTGCAGCTCACATTTAAGAGGTTGCTTAAGTCCCATAAGAAGCTAAGCACTTGAATTAACATTTTATCCTATTGAAGTTAGACTCAATGTGTTTTGCATATGAGATCACTGTAAGACTGTGAGGACAAAGATTTTAGTTGTGATGATTACTCTAGATTTTCAACTTGATGAGATTTAGAAACACTCAAAATATATGAGGATGTTTCCAGAAAAGTTTAAGACAACAGAGAAAACCCACCTTAAATGTAAGTGGCACTATTCCAAACACTAATCTCCTGAACTGAAAAAAAAAAAAAAAAGGAGAGTGTAGACTGAGCACGAGAATTTATAAATTTTTTGTTCCTGACTTGAGATGCAGTGTGAAAAGACCCTCAAGCTTCTGCCTCTGTCTCAATGGTGTCCCCACCACTAAGGACTGTGTAGTTCAAAACTGAGAGTCAACACCAACCTTGTCTTGTTAAATTGCTTTTATAGGATGTTTTATCCCAGTGATGTAGTATATAACTAGTACACAGCCCACGATAAGATGATAATCTGAAAAGGTAAGGAGAATTTTCACAAAAACTTCCTATAATAGAAAATAAAATAGAAATCAAAGAAACTTATCATTGGCTTATTAATTCTAACTAATTTTTAGTAAACAATTTAATAACTGCATATCAAATTTAGGTATGTTTTACTCTCAAAATTACTTAGTAACTAAAATTTTTAAATATTAATTTTTTTAAACTTCCTGTATGGAATTTTGACAGTGGATATTAAATACATGACTAAAATATACAAGGCTTTCCTTCCCTGTAGACAAAAGCCCAGATTATTTTATCTTTTGATTGATCTAGTCAAACATTTAGCCTACTTGAACAAAAGAATCAACAAGAACCACTAGGTAATTTACAGATAGAGAGGATGGCATCAACAAAATGATCTGTCCAACTGGACATGTAAATAATATTCAACCTGAGTAGAACTGAGCTATTTTGGAGGGAATTCTAGCTCTTTGTTAATACAATCCCTGACTAATTTAAGTGGGAAATCAAAGAAAAAGTAATTCTTATAACAACTACTAATTCATTTACTCAATATCATCTTAAATTTTCTTTTTCATGATTTATTACATTCTCTAGACTCATTCTTAAATGTACTATGTTCTGAAATGGCTTGTTACCCTTTCCCTACAAAAATTTTCTAATTTGAGAAAAATATCAATATACTCTGAAGATTTGCTAGAAAATTTTGAAAGTATTCAGGCTGTAAACATCTACCATAAAATGTTTTATGAATAATTAATTAAAAACCTTAATGGGTGGATCTTTTTTCAAAAAAATCATTTCAGGATGTAGTATTTTTGTGTAAATTGCAGAGATTACATAGTATTAAGCTGAAAACTAATGATTTATTTCTCTACACAGTTCAAAACATCTCTCAGACTTCATCAGGGAAGCTTCTTCTTTTAGTATATTGCAATCAGCATGGAGACCACCAACTCATCAACATTAAAGAAATAAAAGACTTAGGAAGGCCTAGACCTTGTGGGTCATTCATACAGAATCTCTCTACCACAGCCTAAGGGACCTTTGTTGAAGAGGTGCCATGAAGGTTATGGTTCATAGCATTGAGAAAACAGTGGTTTTGAGACACAACAGGGACAGTGCACATGAGAACTCACAACAATTATGACAACATGTGCAGGAATATACAAGCTCTGGTAAGATAAAATCCCAGCAAAGGAGAAGGAAGGTGGACAGGAAATCTCACAACTAGCTGAGGATCCAATGGACTTTGATGGCTGCTATAGTAAATAAAGTATGTTTTCTTTAATAACCAAATACCAGGGCAAACACCACTCTTAAGACTACCTGGGCAAACCAAACTGGATTGAAAGGAGTAAGGGTAAAACAAAGAAATAATTCAATTTTGTGTAAGAAATTATGGTAGTTTGGGGAGGGTGGCAATGGGGGCATTTAGAAGAGTGTATTCATTCAGAATAAAGTGTATGGAGTTTTTAAAGTAGTAACTAAAAAATGAAATGAATGAAATGCACTTGTAAACTTACCATTTTATATTGAAAGGGAGACTCAATATCATACTCTCTTCAATAGATGTGTCGTCTAGACAAAAATATAAACAGGCAGGTATGAGAAATATTTGACATCATACATCAAAAGGGCTAAAGAGATAATAACAGAATACGAATCCAAATGCCAAAAAAAAAAAAAAAAAAAAAATTATGTACTTTCTACTCTCCAGCACAAGGGAAGTTTTCTACTACATTCTGGGAAACAAAATATATCTTTACAGATTGGAAAAGATTGAAACCCTTCCTTGCATTCCATATTATCACAATGCAATAAAAGTTAAAATTGGCAGCAGGCAAAACTAGTAAATACATAAATTCAGGAAGATTAAACAATTCGTTATTTGATGAATAAGTAAAAGAAGAAATCAAGAAAGAATTTTTTTCTAAAAGTAAATGAAAATGAAAACACAACACATCAATATCCCTGGGACATGTTGGAAGCATTTCTGAAAGGACATTTATGGCTCTAAGTACTTACATCAAAAATTCAATTAGTTCAAATAACTCTCTTAAACATGCAACTATAAAATTTGGAAAAATGAGAACAAACTAATCCAAAAACAGTTAATGGTAATAATAATAATAATAATAATAATAATAATAATAATAATAGTAATAATAATAATATACATAAAACAATGAAATTAGAAGCAAAGTAAATAGTAGAGAATCAATGAATCTAAGAGAGAATAACTCTGCTTCTCTGAGAAGATGAAGATTGAGAGACCTTGACCCAACTAGTGAAAACAAAGAAAGAGAAGAACCACTGTAACCGAATCAGAGATGAACAGGGAAACATCACAACAAACACTGAAGAAATCCAGAATATTATAAGAGAATATTTTTAAATTATGTATTCCAATAAGCTAGAAACATTAAACAAATGAGTAAATTTCTGTATTTAGGCAAACTACCAAAAATTAAACCAAGAAGTCAAAAATATATAGTTATACATAATAATTGAAGAGAGTAAAATACTTTTATATGTACATTATATATAACATATAATATATTTTAATCTGATATATATTTTATTTATATCAGCTAAAAAAAATAAAGGCCAGGTGTAGATAGAATCACAGAAAATTCTACCAGACATTAAAATAAGGTCTAGAGTGGGTCCTTTTTAAACTTAACAAAAATGAAAAATGAGATACACAACAAAACTTCAAGACTCCTTCCACAAGGCAGCATCATCACTCTACTACTAAATCATGTAATAAATTCAAAAAATAAAACTATGGACCTATATTCTTGATGAGAAAAGTCTTAAAAACTTTCAATAAAATACTTGTAAACAGAATGTGAACATGTATCAAAAAGATAATCAACTAAGACCAAGTTGGATTTATCTCTGAAATGCTGGCATAGTTCAAAATACAAAATACAAAAAATGTGATAAAATCCATAAATGCACTTAATGAAAAAAATTACATGATCATCTCAATAGATATAGAAAATTCTTGTGATAAAATCTAACATGTTTTCATGATAAAAGCCTTAGAGAATATAAAGATAAGGAGCCTATAGCTCAACAAAATAAAAGTTATATAAAATAAACCATAGCCAGCATCATCATTAATAGAGAAAATCATGAAACAATCCCACTGAATATAGAAATGAAAAAGAGATATCCACTATCTACATTCCTTTTCAATACTGTGCTCCAAATACTATCTGGACAACTAAGACAAGAGAAAAAAATTAAAGGGATATAAATAGGGAAAGAAGAAGTCAAATTATCATTATTTGATACAGAATCAATTTGCATAAATCAATAGGTTTTCTATACACCAACAAATGTACAGAGAAGGAGATCATGGGCAGAGTTCTATTCACAATAGTCTCAAAGACAACAAAATATCTAAAAATAAAGAAAGACAAATCAGTGGAGGACTTCTACAATGAAAATTTTAAACCTCTGAAGAAAGAAATAAAGAAAGACACTAGAAAATGGAAAGGCATAAGGCATTCCATGTTCATGGATTGTTAAAATTAATATTGTGAAAATGATCATTTTATAAAAGCTACTTATAGATTCAATGAAATCTCAATCAAAATATTCATCTTGTTCTTCACAGAAGTAGGTTTTGGAAACTATTCAAAGATTGCTACAGAGCCACAAAAGATACTGAATAGTTAAAGCAATCATGAATGAAAAGAACAATGTTGGAGTCATTACCATTTCATATCTTAAGATATATTACAGAGCCTTAGTAATAAAATCAACATGGCACTGGTACAAAAAACAGAACTGAGAAGCCAGACTTCAATAAACATAACTTCAGCCATTTGATATTTATCAAAGATGCCAAAAACATAAGCTGGAACAAAGAAAATTTCTTTAACAAATGGGGCTTGGAAAACTGGATGTCCACATGAAGGAGATGAAATTTGACCCTTATCTATCATCTTTCATAAAACCTAACTCAAATTAATCAAAGAACTACTTTACTGTGTGTTGGTTTGAATAAAAATGGTACTCATAGTCTCATATATATGAATGATTAGTCACCAAGAAGTGTAACTGTTTGAAAGGATTAGAAGAATTAGGAAATGTGGCTTGTTTGGAATAGATGAGAACTTTTTGGAGAAAGTATGTTGCATGTGGTGGGTTTTGAGACTTCAAAAGCCCATGCTAAGCCCATATATAAGCCTTACTCTCTGCCTACTTTTCAGTATGTAGCTCTCAGCTACAGCTCCAGTGTCTTCCTGCATGCTGTCATCCTCCCTACTATAATGATAAAGGTCTAAAATCTGAAACTATAAGCTAAATGCTTTCTCTTATAATAGTTGACTTGGTCATGGCGTCTCTTCTCAGTAATAGAGCAGTAAGTGACTAAGACAGGCGAAACCTAAAACACTGAAACTGCCAGAAGAAAACAGAGGCTGTAGCTTACATAATACAGGTTTAGGAAAGGGCTTTCTTAATCCGACTCTATTTGCCCAAGACTTAAGGCCAAATATTGACAGATGAGATGTCATAAAATAGCTAAAGAAACAATCAATTGGGTGAAGAGGGTCCCACAGAATGGATGGAAATATTGGCCAGCCATATATATGACATAGGATTAATATGCAGAAAATGTAAGAATCTTGGAAACCAAAAAATTACAATCATCAATCAATCAATAAGAGATAGATAGAGATAGATAAGCAAACAAACAAAAACATGCAAACAAATGACTCATTAAAAAAATATCCCATGCCGGGTGGTGGTGGTGCACGCCTTTAATCCCAGCACTTGGGAGGCAGAGGCAGGCGGATCTCTGTGAGTTCGAGGCCAGCTTGGGCTACCAAGTGAGTTCCAGGAAAGGCACAAAGCTTCATAGAGAAACCCTGTCTCGAAAAAACCAAAAAAAAAAAAAAAAAAAAAAAAAAATATCCCAGGACCTGAGCACAGCATACTCAAAAGGATAAAAAAAAAAAAAAAAATTGGAAAACTATCCAAACTATCCATCGCTATTTGGTAAATACAACACTGGGATTTAATCTTACCCAATTCAAATGGGAAAGACCACCAAAACAATCAAAAACGAATTTGGAGAGAATATGGGGAAAAGAACACCATCATTCACTGTTGTTAGCATTGGAAAACTATTGCAGCCACTACGAAAATCAGTGTGGGAAATAATAAAAAAGCTAAATATATTCTACCACATGACTCATTGTAACACTGTTCAGCATATGCCTAAAGTACTCAACATGCTACTTCACAGATGTTTGCTCAGCCATGTTCAGTGTAGCTTTAGCTAGGAAATAGAACAACTTATTTCTCCTACAATAGATAAATGCATAATGGCATACATATATATACACCATAGTCTTCAGTTATAAAGACACATGAAATCATGTACTTTGTAGATAAATAGATTGAATTTGCATTAAGTAAGATGACCCAGACCCAAAAAGCTACATTTAAAATCTTCTCTGTAGCTGGAGATGTCTAGCTCCAATCTTCAGATGTGAGTACCTATCCTGGAGTTAAGTGCAGAAACCAGGAAAGTAAAACTAGGTTAATTGCCTGACTATGAAAGGGGGACCCAATAGAAAGAGGGACAGCAGGTGACAGTGATCTGATCAGTAAAAGGGGAAGAATGAGAGAAGTCCTTTATTTATGGAGGTGAGAATACAGGTGCTGAAGAGGGAGGAGGGTAAAATAATAGTACGGATAACTGTTGCTGGAGGGCTTCTCTCCAGGTTCTACCAAGCCCTGCAGTCCCATAATCCACGTATAAAATAATCACTCAGATGCTTATATTACTTATAAACTGTATGGCCATGGCAGGCTTCTTGCTAACTGTTCTTATATCTTAAATTAACCCATTTCTATAAATCTATACCTTGCCACGTGGCTGGTGGCTTACCGGTGTCTTTACATGTTGCTTGTCCTGGCGGTGGCTGCAGTGTCTCCCCCTCCTTCTTCCTGTTTCCCCAATTCTCCTCTCTCCTTGTCCCGCCTATACTTCCTGCCTGGTCACTGGCCATCAGTGTTTTATTTATATAGAGCAATATCCACAGCACTTCCCCCCTTTCTTCTTTTTTTAAAAAGGAAGGTTTTAACTTTAACATGGTAAAATTACATATAACAAAACAATTATCGAGGAAGAATTACAGTTACAATATTAAAGAAGATGTCCTATCTATCTTATATTTGTGAGTTTAAGGTTTTATATCTAACTTATCTTTTATCATAACTGAGGAAATTACAACTATCTAGTCCTTAACCACATCAAAGACCTGAGAAGGAACATAATGGTACCTGAGAAATGGTAGATGGATGCAAGCAACTTTCGGGAATCTTGCAAGAGTAGACCAAGACAGCTGGCAGCCTGGACAGTCACCTAATGTTTCCAGCATTGTTGGTGCATTCAAATTGGCTACAGGCCTAGAGTATATGACAGACCATTTTCAGAAGCAGGAATTCTGAAAGACCATCTTACCCTGTCTTGGCCGAGTACAGTGGTCGCTTTCCTTATGTCCCGCTTGTCCAGAAAGGATAGCATTGCATTCGTACTGTCAGCCGTCAAGGCAAGGGCAGTTCTTTGTCCAGTAGGCCATTTTGTGCTAAGAAGACAAACTTCCAAATGGAAATGTCTTAGAAGCCCAACATTCTCTCAGGATCAAATTGGTGCAGGCAGGAACAATTGTGTCTCATGTCAACAGAATTATAAATTATTTAAATGCCATATTCTCTAGGTCTATGAAGTGTTTGAAGATTACCTATCTGAAATATATCTATGTATACCTAGAAGACTTAACTAACATGGCTACAAATATGATTATAATAGATGACTAATTATTAATCTATTTCTTAATTATCCATTACAATTTTAAATGAGTTACATAAATATAATACCTCAAACAAGAATATATATATATATATATATATATATATATATATATATAGTATAACAAAATTAACTTCAAGTTTGTATCAATAAACTAAAATTTTTACCAATGTAAAACATTTTAAACATAAACTAAAACTTATACCAATGTAAAACATTTTAAACATAAACTAAAACTTATACCAATGTAAAACATTTTAAACAAGTTGTTCTTTAAAAGTAGGTTCATTAATCTACCCTTTGATCATCTCTATATCCTATATATCTATATCATATCCCCTTTTCTTTTTTAGAAAGAGATCACATTTATAATCAACCTGTTTTAAATAAAAATATTGGTTTTTAGAAAGAGATCGCATTTATAATCAACCTGTTTTAAATAAAAATATTGGTTTTTCTCTGTCCCACACCAGAAGGCTCTTCTGATTTGGGACAGAAGAATCTCAACCATTTTTTTAAAAATATGTCTGGGTTTAGAGGGGGAGTGAGCCAATTCCCCCTCTAAAGCCAGCTTGGTATATTTGGGAATTTGGGCATAGCATCTCTTACTACTTCCTGCTGGAGGGGGTTGCTGTATCTTATGGGGATGCAAAGAAAATTTTAGGCCTATGGGGTAGTCCGTGAGGCTGTATTGTATGAACCAGTTGCCTTGAAACCTCTCTGGATCTTAGATTATCTGGGCCATGCTGTCATCGGAGACCTTTCAGGTGAAACCTGATGTATCTTAATCTGGAACAAATCCATAGCCTCTGGCTTTCTGTGGAAACAAAAGCAGAACCTCTTTTCCAAAGCAACATATCCTTAAATCCAAATTTTGAAGTCAAGGTACCTTTAAAATATACATATTGGTTTAATTCAACATCTTTTTTGATCAAATGATTTTTTTGTAGTTAAAAATCCCAAAGACAACACAATCCAGATTTTCTGTGTAATATTCATCTTTACATGGCTTTTTAATATTAATTTATCTTTTTTTGTCTCTTTCAAGCCTAAGTATATTTTACACACATTGTAAATGATTTTATCTGAATCAGTCTTATTGTGAATCTATTGGTTTAAACTGCAGTATTCTGAGACTGAAACAGTGCTGTGGCTGCTGGCTCTGCCCATTTCAGCTTACCAACATGGCGTTTTCCACCAGTTCTGTGAGTCATCAAGTCTCAGAAATAGTGGGTCTAAGCTTTTATCAAGGCAGCGTGTAGCCCAGAAACACTTTTTTTCAATACTAGTAAAGACTAAATCTACCACACAGCATAATGTGCCGCTGGCAGACACCTCATTTCCACCATACTGCTGGTCAAACACAAATGCCAGGAACCCACCAGTAGTTCAAACCTGCGTTTTGTGGCGTCTAGTTGCCTGTATGAAAAATGAAGCAGGAACCTGGTTTTGGCTCTGTTTAGAATTGGTTATTAAATATTTTCAGGTTTAAGGTGGAAACTCGAGCCCTTGGGTGCCATTTGTTGCTGGAGGGCTTCTCTCCAGGTTCCACCAAGCTCCACAGTCCACAATCCACATATAAAATAATCACTCAGACCCTTATATTACTTATAAACTGTATGGACGTGGCAGGCTTCTTGCTAACTGTTCTTATATCTTAAAAACCCATTTCTATACCTTGCCACGTCGCTTGTGGCTTACCAGCGTCTTTACATGCTGCTTATCCTGGCAGTGGCTGCAGTGTCTCTCCCTCCTTTTTCCTGTTTCCCCAATTCTCCTCTCTCCTTGTCCTGCCTATACTTCCTGTCTGGTCACTGGCCATCAGCATTTTATTTATATAGAGCGATATCCACAGCAGATAACTGGAAATGTCATACGTTCATACTATTAACCAGTTTTCTTTTTTAAAATGTTTATTTACCTTATACCTTGGCTGCAGTTTCACCTCCCTTCTCTCCTCCCAGTCCCTATCCCCACCTTTCTCTTGTCCCATCTTCTAGTCCACTCCCCTCCATTTCTCTTTATGAAAGGGCAAGACTCCCATGAATATCAATAAGACATGGCATATCAATTTGCAGTAAGGCTAAGCAACTCCCCATGCATTAAACTTGGGCAAGGTGACCCAGTAAGAGGAGTCGAGTCCCAAAAGCCAGTAAAAGAGTCACAGACACCCTTATTCCCACTGTTAGGAGTTCCATAAGAGGACCAAGCTACACAAATGTAACACATATGCAGAGGATGTAGGTCAGTCCCATACAGGCAAAAAAATATATACTATGATAACATAACTGTGTGTATAAATATACAATATAGTTAAAATGAAGTTTTCTCATCTGGGCTGACAACCCTCCCTTTAATAGCAAAAGACTACCTGACAAAACCCTAATACTAGGAGTAAGAAGTCCATTTTGACTCATAGGTCAGGATTGACCAAGAGACATCCAAAACATTACAAACTATTTCTATTGCCCTTGATCCTACCCCCAGGAGGTGGAAAGCAAGTCCATAATGCTGTTGACACCATTAAAATCAGATACAATGCATAGAGTACTGAGATGCAACTGACCTGAGTGCTTCCTTACATAGAACTAGCTTTCATGGTACCTGAACATACCATGCAGGCTTCCAAAGGAGAAGGTCAACCAACTGTCCTACCCAGCTATGATGCATATGAACTACACAATGACCATGATATGACTATAATCTTAAGTATGTAACAGTTACATGCATATATTTCCAGTAAAAGAAACAGCTCTCTAATTAGAGAGATTCCCCCAATGGTAGGGAAATTATCCTTAGCACTTGAAAATTAGCAACTACTCAGGGCTACTGAAGTCATGGATTATAGACAAGAACCTAAAACTATCACTTTACTAAACCAGTATAATCTTTAACTATACTCACATTAACACTAAATATGTTCTCTTATAAAATAGATAAGTATAGTTCTCACCCCACATTAAGGACACTGCTTGAGACAACAGAAGACCACTACTAAATGATATAACCAGTCAAAATGTAGAAGTGTGGAGCCCAGTCCCACTGAATACAGCTACAAAATAACTATAGTACCTCAAGCTCATGAAATACTGTTGAAGAGGGAATGGAAAGATTTTTCCTTTTTATTAATTTTCTTTCATTTATTTTATATAACAATCACAATTTCCTCTCCCTCCTTTGTTCCTGTTTCTTGCCTTTACCTCTCATTTACTTTCCTATCCACTCCTCCATTCAGAAAGGCATAGGCCTTCCATGGGAGTCAACAAAGCATGGCATATCAAGTTGAGGCAGGACCAAGCTCCTCCCCCTGCATTAAGGCTGTCTGAGGCATCCCACCAAAGGCAATAGATTCCAAAAGGCCAACTCACACTCCTGAGTCAGAGCCTGGACACACTGCTAGGGGGCCCTCAAACAGACCAAGCTACACACAACTGTCACCTGCATGCAGAGGTCCTAGGTCAGACCGCATGCAGGCTCTCTAGCTGTCTGTCCAGAGTCCATGAACTCCCACTAGCTCAGGTCTGCTGTCTCTGTGGGTTCCCCCATCATGATCTTGACCCCTCTTCCCCTTGGTCATACAATTCCTCCTCCTCTCTTCTACCGGACTCCCAGAGCTTGGCATAGTGCTTGGCTGTGGATCTCTGCACCTGCTTCCATGAGTTACTGAATGAAGTATCTCTGATGACAATTTGGGTAGTTACCAATCTGATTACAGGAGAAGGCCAGTTTAGGCACCATTTCCACTATAGCAAGGAGTCTTAGCTAGAGTCATCCTGGTAGATTCCTGGGAGTTTTCCTGGCACTTGGTTTTTCACTAAACCCAAAATTGCCCACTTTATCAACATATCTCTTTTGTTGCTCTTCCCCTCCATCCTGCCTCAACCCACCCAATCCAATCCCTCATGTTTCTATCACCTATCTCCTTCATCCACCCCAAACCATTCCCTCCACTGGCAAGTTTCTTCTCTCCAGTCCCAGCCCCAGTTTACCCAGGAGATCTCATCTATTTCCCTTTCCCAGGAACATCCATGAGTCCCTATTAGGGTCCTCCTTGTTACACAGAATACAGTTTCTTGAGTTCTCTACATATTTTGGCAATCAGCCCTCTGTCAGATGTGGGTTTTGGTAAGGCTCTTTCCCCTTTTTTTGTAGGCTGCCATTTTGAAAAACAATCATGGTATGTACTCACTCAAAAGTGAATATTTTATGTAAAGCAAAGGAAAGATTTTAAAAAACCAAGAATCAGGGAGTTTTCTGTGAGATTGCAACTTTTTTTAAATAGAAAATAGATTTTTCTCTCATATAATACATCTTGACTACAGTTATGCTTCCCTCTACTCCTCCTTTTAAACCTCCTGTTCCCCCACATCCATGCCCACTCTGTTTCCTCTACAGAAAAGAGCAGGCCAGGCCTCCAAGAGACTATAGCCAAACAGGGAAAAACAAGATGCAGTAAGACAAGGCAGAAGCCCTGCTATCAGGATTGGTCAAGGCAACCCAATAGGTGAAAACTTCTACTAAGGTAAGAATACACACATAAAATCTCAATGAGATCTGAACAAGCTCAATAGACATGTTAAATGGGACATAGGAAAGCACACAAGACTCAACCTTGTACAATAGACTACTAAGGAACACTCCAAGTGGAAGAAATTATCTTTCTCAGTAAGTAACTGATTAGCCAATCCCAATGGTCAGCCCTGAAAATATACATACAAGTAACATTATACAGACTGTGCATGTTATATTTGGGAATACATATATATGTACATATGCATATATACATGTCACAACAATTAATAAAAAAAGAGGTCATGAATTTGAAACAGCAAAGATGTACATATTGGAACATCTTAGGTGGGAAAGGAAAGAGAATGATCTAATTATTCTATAATTCTATAATCTTAAGGGAATTATTCTATAATCAAAGGATTATTCTATAATCTCAAAGGAAAAGGGAAAACAAAATTATAGTCAATTAGAAAACATTACTGTTGATTAGGTAATCAACCTCAGAAAATATAACATTTATAATTTTCTAAATGTGTCCACAAAATTTGTAGTAGCATTGCTTTCATGATTGGGATTTTAAGGCATGGATAAAATAGTCTTTCATTCTCGAAAATAGTATTTATTGTTGTTCAGAACAACCAAAGAATTGTTTACTGACAAAAATTGAACTTGGGTGTTCTAAAATTTTTCCTGTTTCCTAACTGAGGTTAGCTCTGGCAGATACCTTGTGTTATGACAATTGTATCTTTCAAAGAAAAGCTCAGGTTGCAACCTTCACGGCAAGAAAAATAAATTATCGGTGATGTTTATTTGAACAACAGGCATGTGTGGCCACACAGGTGACTGACACCCACTTCAGAGAAAATGCCTGGTGCCCTTGCTAGCCATCTTGGAAAGATTACCCATCAATAATTGGCCTTTATTGTGGTACATGCACGATATCATAATGCAAACACAAGGTACAATAGTTGTTCTCAATAAATGAGGCACTCAAAAATAAAGGAATGAGAAAAGCTTTTTTTTTTTCCTGTACAAATTACTCAGGGCATGGCCTTGTGTATTGCTTTCCAACACCCATGTCTATTGAATTTGACAAAGCTTCTCTCCAAATGCAATGAACCAGAGATATCACCTATGTGTGTATCATTTTCATGGTTCACACCACAGCTAAGAATTATACATAGTTGAAAACCAAGACACTTTAATGTGAAATGTGTCTAGTAGATTTTATGTTATAATTTAAGTGAAATTTCAGTTGTACTTTACTGAGGTAGACAAAAATAAATAATAAACAATTATATAACAAATAAAAAGTAAATAAATATTTCAAAAAATATTCAGCATGCAGAAGCTGAAATTTTAACACATTCTCCATAACTTTACTCTTAAATGGATTTGCCTTTCCTAATCCTTAACATAATTTTATATTGACTCTGGGAATTTCACATCATGTTTCACAAACCCACTCATTTCCCAGTCCTTCTGCATCTGTCCTTCATCTTTGTATACACACACACACACACACACACACACAAGAATAAAAAAAAAGAAATAATAAAAATAAAAAAATACAACTAAGAATTTCAATTAAAAACAAACAAACAAAAGAACTTTGCACCTCAGTCTTTCCAACCTCTCCATCAGTTAGTCTTAGTGGAACTGGGAGATGCTTTTTATCATGCAGTATATCCTTTTGTCCAAACAGCTTTACTTGCAAATGTTTATTTTTTAATGTGTCGGCAATCCCTAACATCTACCACATCTATGACCTACTGGAGTGTGTGAAGGGACTGGCCCTGTGGAACCAGAGCTGATGAATCTCCATGACTCAGAGCAGCAGCAGGATATCTGACCGGAGATTCATTGAAGGTCCAGTATTGATGATGGACCATAAGCCGTAGGCCTTGAACCTGACCAAATTACACAGTGAAAATTTGCAAGGACTTGCCTTTTAATAATGCTGAAGGAACATTTTGTTTATTCAAGGAATTTTTAACACAAGTTTTCTCAAATCTACTAATCTTAAAATATCGATGTGTTTACATTTAGATTTATGTATATGGACAAGAATCTTACATGATAATAACAAAAGCAATGGGAAAGGCACACAAATCTAATTCCATCTGGATACCCCTGACTTTCAATGCATAAAGACAAACAGAGAACCACATACCAAATAACACACACACACACACACACACACACACACACACACACACACACACACACATGGGCACCGGGGGAGGATTTTAGGAAACATACTTGCTCCCTTCACTAACCACATTTCTGGGACCAATCACAGTGACCCATTTTGAAATGTCATTTGTTTATCCATTGAATTTCTTCTGCAAATAATGCCACATACAATTAGAACTGATGCTGGCAAGTAGATATCTCTTCTGCTCCTATCCTGGCTTGCCATTGGGGATGACACCACAGTAAATGTTTTGCCTCTGTGTGCTTTCGTTTCTAGTTTTTTAAAACTTCATTCATTTTTCACATATTACATCCTGACTGCAGTTTCCCCTCCCTCCTCTCCTTCCACTCCCTACCCCAGAAAAGGGCATGTCAACCAAACATTCCATGTCAAGCCACAATAAAACTAAACACATCTCTCCACATCAAGGTTGGACAAAGCAACAAAAAGAAAAGGGTCCCAAAACAGGCAAAAGAGTCAGAGACAGCTTCACTCCCATTGTTAGGATTCCTCCAAGAACACCAAGCTGTACCACCATGACAAATATGAAGAGGACCTATGTCAGATTCACACCATCTCTCTGAGTCAAAGCCAGTTGATTCTATGGGCTAGTTTTGACAGTGTCCTCGATCAACTGGCTCCTCTAATGTCCTTTTGCCCTTTTCTGCAGGATTTCAAGAGCTTCACCTTATGTTTGGCTGTGGGTTTTTGCATCTGCAACCATCTATTGCTGGATGAAGCCTCTTGGACTCTGATGACAAACAATTATACTAGGCTCCATGGTCTACAAATATAGCAGAGGATCATTAGAATAATTTGATTGACTGTTTTCTTTTCTTCTCCTTTTTTCCTTTTCTTCTATCTATCTGTCATCTATGTATCTATGTATGTATGTATCTATCTATGTATCTATGTGTCTATCTATCTCTTAATATTTTTTTGCCAATTGTGTTTGGTTTTATCCTAGGCCTCTGAGCTATCCAGACTCTGGTACCTGGCTCTTCAGACAGTGTGAAGTGTGTATTTATTCTTCTGACATGGGTCTCAAGTTGGACCAGTCATTGGTTGGCCACCTTTACCCCAGAGCATTTTGTAGGCAGGACAAATTGTAGGCAAAAGGTTTTGTGGCTGGGTTGATGTCCCAGTTTCTCCACTGGAAGCTTTGCCTGGTTACAGAAGATGGTTGGTTCAGGCTCCATATTCCCCATTACTAGGTATATTCACTAGAGTCACCCTCAAGGATTCCTCAAGGATTCTATTTAACTAGGATTCTGCCTCACCATGAAATGCTCCCCAGTTCCAGTCATCTCTCCCAGTATTCTCTCCCTCCACACATATCTACCTAATCACTCCTTTTCCCATTCCCCATCTACATCAAGTCAACCTGAAAAATCTATTTTATTTCCTCTTCCCAGGGAAATCCATGCTTACCCCCTTGAGCCATTGATACTTAACTACTCTGGGTCTATTAATTGTAGCAAGATTATCATATATTTTACAGATAATATGCTCTTATAAGTGATTACATACCATTTTTGTCTTTCTGGGGATGGGTTACCTAACTCAGGAGGACTTTTTCCTAGTTCCATTCATTTAATGATACTACTTTTTTTTTTTCATTTATAACAGCCGAGTAATAGTCCACTGTGCAAATATACCACAATCCTTTATCAATTCTTTGATTGAGGGACATCTAATTTGTTTCCAGTTTTGTGCTATTATGAATAAAGTTGCTATGAAGATATTTCAGTAAGTGTCCTTCTGGTAGGATGGAGTGTCCTTTGATTATATATCCAGGAGTGATATAGCTGGGTCCTGGGGTATATATATTCTCATTTTCTGATAAACTACTACATTGATTATCAAAGTAGCTGTACGAGTTTGTACTTTCCCCAACAATGGTGTTCCCCTTGCTTCTCATCCTCATGAGGATGAGTTGTCACTTGTGTGTTTTTTTCCATTTAATTGTTCCTTTTTTCTTTTATTATTAAGAAATTTTCTATTCATTTTAAATACCAACCACAGATCCTCATTTCCTCCCTTCTTCAGGCCCCAGCCTTCCCCTACAACCCATCATCTATTCCCACCTCCTACAAGGCAAGGCTTCCCATGGGAGTACGCAGAGCCTGGTACATTCAGTTGAGGAAAGCACAAGCCCATCTTCCTGCACCAAGACTGTGTAAGGTGCCCCACCATGTGCACTAGACTCCAAAAAGCTTACGCATCCACCAGAGATGGATCCTGATCCTACTGTCAGGGGTCGGGGGCTGAAGCAGGTCAAGCTATACAACTGTCTATCAAGAGGGCCTAGTCCAGTCCTATGGAGGATCCACAGCTATTGGTCTATAGTTCATGAGTTCCCACTAGTTTGGTTCAATTGTCTCTGTATGTTTCCCCATCATGTTCTTGATGCCCCTTGCTCATAGATCCCTCTTTTATCTCTTTGACTGGACTCTTGGAGCTCAGCTTTTTGGTTGGCTATGGATCACTGCATCTGCTTCCACCAGTTTTTGACCTTAGCCATTCTGACAGGTGTAAGATGAAATATCAAAGTAGTATTTATTTTTCTTTGACTGGTGGCTAAGGTTGCTAAACATTTCTTTAAGTGTTTCTTGGCTATTTGAGATTCCTCTATCAGGAATTCTCTGTTCATATCTCACCACATTTTTAAGTGGATTGTCTAGTTTGTCCATGTATAAGTTCTTGAGTTCTGTATATATTTTGGATATTAGTTCTCTGTCGTATGTGGAGTTGGTGAAAATCTCTTCACCTTTTGTAGGCTGCCATACGTTCCTGTTGATGGTGTCCTTTGCTTCACAGAAGCTTTTCAGTTTTAACAACCATTTCTTAATTGTCGATCTTAGTGCCTGTGCTGTGGATATTCTGTTTAAGATGTTATCTCCTGTGCCAATGAGTTCAAGGATATTCACCACTTTCTTTTCTATTATGTTCAGTCTATCTGGTTTTATGTTGAGGTCTTTGATCCACTTGGATTTGAGTTTTCTGTAGGGTGATAGATATGGAGCATTTGTATTCTTCTATATGCTTAAATCCAGTTATATGAGAACTATTTGTTGAAGTTTTTTTCTATTGTATAATTTTGGCTTCTTTGTCAAAAACTAGGTAACCATGGATGTGTGGATTTATGTCTGGGTCTTTGGTTAGTTTTTCTTAATGAACTTTAATGAAAAATATTCAATACAATACTAGCAAACTGAATCTAAGAACAAATACAAAAATATCATCCATCATTATTCAAGTAGGCTTCATTCTTGAGTTACAGGGATGGTTCAACATATGAACATCTGTCAATGAAATCTATCATATAAACAAACCGAAAGGAAAAATAAACACATGGTCATCTCATTAGATCTTGAAAAAGCCTTTGACAAAATCCAACACCGCTTTATGATGAAAGTCTTGAAAGAAATATCAGGGATACAAGAGACATACCTAAAAATAATAAAAAGCAATATGCAGTAAACCAATAGCTAACATCAAATTAAATGGAGGAAACACAAAGCAATTCTACTAAAACTGGGAACAAGACAAGGCTGTCCACTCTCCCCATATCTATTCAATTCAGGACTTCAATTTCTAGCTAGAGCACTAAGTCAACTAAAAGAGATCAAGCAGATAATTATTGGAAAGGAAGAAGTCAAAGTATTGATATTTGCAAATGATAAGATAATGTACATAAGTGACCCCAATATTCTACCAAGGAACTCCTACACCTAATCAACACCTTCAGAGAAGTGGCTGGATATAAGATTAACTCAAAGATATCAGTAGCCTTCCTATACACAAATGACAAATAGGCTGAGAAAAAAATCAGAGGAACAAAACCCTTCACAACAGCCACAAATAATATCAAATAACTTGCTATAACTCTTACCAAGAAAGTGAAAAAGTTGTATGACAATAACTTCAGTCTTTGAAACAAACTTTGAAGAAGGTATCAGAAGATGGAAAGATCTCCCTTGCTCATGGATTTGTTGGATTAACATATTAAAAAATGGGCGTCTTACCAAAAGCAGTCTACAGGTTCAATACATCCCCATCAAGACTATTAAACAATTCTTTACAAATACTGAAAGAGCAAGATTTAACTTCATATGGAAAAACAAATACACGAGGATAAGTAAAATAATCCTGTGCAATAAAAAAACTTCCAGAAGCTCTGTGTGTATTTAAGAATGCATAACTTTAGTAGGATTCACCATAAGATATTCTTATTTTATTCCTTATATTCTGTGAGTAAGATCAGAGTCATTCAGAACAGAGAAGAAGGGAAACAATTTTGGAAAGTCCATCTAGTTATATCTCAGGCAAGCCTGACATTAATTCCTCTATGCTAGCTAGCATCTTCCTATTGGTGATTCTCATCATATTGTAGTCACATTATGAAACATAAGATACAAACATGCAGGCATGGTGACCATCATCATAATCATTTATTAAATTTTATTACACTAATCATAGTCAGAACTTTATAAATTATATTCCCTTTTCATGGGTAGGCACTACAGATAAATGAAAAAGAAAAAAAAAACACAGAATAATGTCACTACCAAGTTTTTTCAATAGTAATTTATAGATTCCAGAAAGAGGCTCTGATTACAAGTTTAAGCTTTCATGTGTTGATACTTCACAATCTGTCTACATGAAATTAACACTATGAATATTCAGAAACCTCTATGTTTTTTATTTAGTTTTATAATGGAATGTGAATATATTCTGTCATAAACTTTAGATTATATTAGAATATTAAATATACATATAAGCTTTGAAATATTTGTTGCTTAAATTTTATCATGAACATTTTTTGAAGGATTTGAGTTTTTATTTCAGGACCTAATAGTTTTTCTGAAGAAACATAGTTTTGTAAAGATCCTGTCTAGGATTTCCTTGGATTTCCATAGTGTAGGATTAAAAAAAAACCCCACATTGTGCTTATCAAAAAGCTAGAAATAAACAATTTACTGTTTAGATTCTAATAACAGTGCCATTTGTGAAATAGAATAACATGAATATGAAGTCTCATTCTTTATTATTATTTAAGTTTATTTATAAGTTTATTCATACATTAGTTTCCTCTCCCTCCTCTCCTCCCATTCCCTTTCCCCCCTCTCATCTCTACCACCACAGTGAATCCACTCCACTGTTTCTGCTCAGAAAGGGACAGGCTTCCCATGGGTGTCTACAAAGCATGGTAATCAAGTTGAGGTAGGACTAAGCTCCTTTACTCATATTAAGGTTTGATAAGATAACCAAGTATGAGGAATAGGTTCCCAAAAACCTGCCAAAGCAACAGGAACAGCCTCTGTTCCCACTGCTAGGAGTCGCACAAGTAGACCAAGCTAAACAGCTGTCACAGGCATGTAGAGGGCCTCGGTCAGTCCTATGTGAGGTCCTTGGCTGTCAGTCCAGTGTCTATGAGCTCCTATGAGTCCCAGTTGCATATCTCTGTGGGTTCCCTTGTGGTGACCTTGATCCTTCTGGCTAGTACAACCCTTTCTCCCTTTCTTCGACGGGATTCTCAGACCTTGGCCAAATGCTTGGCTGTGCATGTCTGCATCTGGTTTCATCAGTTACTGGATGAAGGCTCTCTAATAACAATTAGGGTGGTCACCAATCTAATTACAGGAGATGACCAGTTCATGCTACCTATCCACTATTGCTAGGGGTCTTAGCTCGGATCATCCTTGTAGGATCCTGGGAACTTCCCTTGCACCAGGTTTCTACCTGACACCAAAATGCACCCCCCATCAAGACATCTCTTTCACTATTCTCCTACTCTATCCAAGCCCCAACCAGGTCCCTCATGTTCTATCCCCATCTGTCCCCAATTTACCAAGGAGATCTCTTATATTTCTCCTTTCCAGAAAATCCATGCATCCCTCTTTTGGCCCTCCTTGTTACTTAGGCTCTCTGGAACTGTGGATTATAGAATGGTTATCCTTTACTTCACAGCTAATATCCACTTATGAATGAGTGCACACCAAATTTGTCTTTCTGAGTCTGGATCACCTCACTCAGGATAATTTTCTTTTTGTTCCATCCATTTGCCTTTAAATTTCCTGATATCATTGTTTTTAACAGTTGAAAAATACTCCATTGCATAAATGTACCACATTTTCTTTATCAATTCTTCAGTTGAAGGGCATCTAGGTTGTTTCAATGTTCTGTCAAGTATGAATAATGCTGCTATAAATACAGTTAAGCAAGTGTCCTTGTGGTATGATTGAGCATCCTTTGGGTATATGCCCCAGAGTGGTATAGCTGCCCCAGAGTGGTATAGCTGGGCCTTGTGGTAGATTTGTTTCCAGTTTTCTGAGAAACTTCCATCTTCATTTCCAAAGTGGCTATGCAAGTTTAAACTCCCACAAGCAATGGTGGAGCAATCTCCTTTCTCAGCATCCTCTCCAGTGTAAATTGTCATTAGTGTTTTTGATCTTAGCCACTCTGACAGATGTAAGAAGTCATTTTAATTTGCTACTCCCTGATGACTAAGGATGCTGAATATCTCTTTAAGTGTCTTTTGGCCATTTGAGATTCTTCGGTTGAAAATTCTTTGTTTAAATTTGAAACACCACCCCCTGTTGTTTAATTGGATTATTTTTTAATGTCTAATTCCTTGAGTTGTTTATATATTTTGGAGATCACCCCTCTGTCAGATATGTGGTCAGTAAAGACCTTTACCCATTGTGTAGGCTACCGTTTTGTCTTATTGACAATTTCCTTTGCTTTACAGAAGCATTTGAGTTCCATGAAGTCCCATTTATTAATAGTCAATCTCAGTGTCTGTCATACTGGCATCCTATTCAGGAAGATGTCTTCTGTGCCAATAGTTTTAGGCTACTTCCCACTTTCTCTTCTGTCAGGTTCAGCATATCTGGATTTATGTTAGAATCTTTGATCCACTTAGACTTGAGTTTTATGCAGGATGATAGAGATGGATCCATTTGCATTCTTCTGCATTCAGACATCCAGTTTGTTGAAGATGCTCTCTTTTTTCCATTTTATAATTTTGGCTTCTTTATCAAAAATTAGGTGTTCATAGACATGTGGATTTCTGTCAGGGACTTTGATTCAATTCCATTGATCTACCTGTCTGTTTTTTATGCCAATACCATTCTGTATTTATTACTGTAGATTTGTAGTAGAGCTTGAAATCAAGAATGGTGTTACTTTCAGAAGTACCTTTATTGTACAGGATTGTTTTAGTTGTCTGTAATTGAAGTTTTCCTGTGTCTATCTGGTTCCTGCAGCTGCTCAGACCTAAGTAAACACACAAAGATTTATATTACTTATAAACTGTATGGCCTTGGCAGGCTTCTTCCTATCTAGTTCTTATATCTTAAATTAACCCATTGCTATTAATCTATAAGTTGCCACATGGCTTGTGGTTACTGGTACTTTACATCTTGCTTCTCATGGCAGTGGTGGCAGTGGCTGGCAGAATCTCCTGACTGAGCCTTCCACTTCCCAGCATTCTCTTCTCTGCTTATCCTGCCTATATTATACTTCCTGCCTGGTTACTGGCCAATCAGCATTTTATTTATCAGTCAATCAGAGCAACACATTCACAGCATACAGAAAGACATCTCTAGCAGTTATCCTGATTTTTTTGTTGTTGTTGTTGTTGTTGTTTTTTGTTTTTTTCATGTGAAATTGACCATTATTCTTTCAAGATCTGTAAAGAACTGTATTGGAATTTTAAAGAGGATTCCACTGGATCTCTGGATTTCTTTTGATAAAATGTCCATTTTTATTATGTTATTCCTATCCATTCATCATTATGAAAGATCTCTCCATCTTCTGGTATCTTCTCCAGTTTCTTTGCTCAAGGACTAGAAGTTCTTGTCATACAGGTCCTTTACTTGCTTTTTTAGAATTACACCAAGATATTTTATATTATTTGTAGCTCTTATGAAAGGATTTGTTTCCCTGATTTCCTTTTCAGCCTATTTATCATTTGAATACAGGAAGATTACTGATTTTTTTTTAGTTAATCTTGTATTCAGCCACATAGCTGAAGATGTTTATCAGCTGTAGGAATTCTGTGGTGGAATTTTTCAGTTTGCTTATAGATACTATCATTTCCTCTGAAAATATCAATACTTTAGCTTCTTCCTTTCCAATTTGTATACCCTTCATATCCTTTTGTTGTCTTATTGTCTTAGCTAGAACTTCAAGTTCTATATTGAATAGACAAGGAGAGAGTGGACAGCCTTGTCTTATTCCTGATTTTAGTGGAATTGCTTTGAGTTTCTTTCCATTTAATTTGATGTTGGTTGTCAGCTTGTTATATATTGCTTTAATTATATGTAGGTAATACATTCCTTGTATCCTTGATCTCTCCAAGACCTTTATCATGAAGGGGTGTTGGATTTTGTCAAATGCTTTTTCAGCATCCAGAAATATAATCATGTTCTTTTTTCCCGTTTCAGTTTGTTTATATGATGGGTTTTACCGACAGATTTTCATATGTTGAATCATTCCCTGCATCTCTTGGATGAAGCCTATTTGATCATGGTAGGTGATCTTTTGAATATGCTCTTGGATTTGGTTTGCTAGTAGTTTATTGGGTATTTTGGGATAAATGGTCATGGGATATATTGATCTGTAAATCTCTCATTGTTGAGTCTTATTGTAGTTTGAGTATTAAGGTGAGTGTAGCCTGATAAAAAGGATTTGGCAATTTTCCCTCTGTTTCTGTTGTGTGGAACAATTTTAGGAATATTGGCATTAGCTCTTCTTTGAAAGCCTGGTAGAATTCTGTTTTGAAACTATTTGGCCCTGGGTTTATTTTGGTTGGGAGACTTTTATTGACTTCTTCTATTTCCATAAGGATTATGGGTCAATTTATATTGTTTATCTAGTTTTGATTTAATTTTAGTATGTGGTGCCAATGAAGAAACTAGTCCTTTTCTTTTATATTTTCCAATTTTGTGGAGTACTAGTGTTTGAAGTATGATAATGAATTTCTCATTTCCTTAGTTTCTGTTCTTTTGTTCCCCTCATCATTTTTGATTTTTATAAATTGGATGTTCTCTCTATGCTTTATTTTGGATAAGAGTTTGGCTACCTTGTTGATTTTTTCACAGAACTAACTCTCTTTATTTCATTGATTCTTTATATTGTTCCCTTTATTTCTATTTTTTTTTAATTTCAGCACTGTGATTATTTCTTGCCATCTACTCCTCATGGGAATGTTTGCTTCTTTTTGTTCTAGTTCTTTCAGGTGTGCTATTTAGTTGCTAGTGTGAGATTTCTCCAAATTCTTTAAGCAATCACTTAGTGCTTAGAACTACTTTCATTGTGTCTCATAATATTGGGTGTGTTGTGCATTTATTTTCATTGAATTCTAGGAAGTCTTTAATTTATTTCTTCATTCTTCTTTGACCCACTGTTAATTCAATTGAGAGTTGTTTAGTTTCCATGAGTTTGTAGGCTTTCTCTAGTTCATGTTGTTGCTTAACTCCAATTTTATCCTATGGTGATTTCATAAGTTACACGAGGCTTATTTCAATTTTTTTATATCTATTGAGATTTGTATATGGTCAGTTTTAGAGATGGTTGCATGAGATGTTGAGAAGAATTTATATTGTTCTGTATTTGGGTGAAATGTTCTACAGATGTCTTACATTCATTGGAGTCATAACATCTGTTATTTTCCTTATTTATCTGTCTAGTTTCTGTCTGAAAGACCTATACATTGGTGAGAGTTGGTTGTTGAAGTCTCCCACTATTAATGTGTGGGGTTCAATGGAAGATTTAAGGTTTAATAATTATAAATACGAGTGCCATTGTATTTGGGGCATGGAGTTTCAGAATTGAGACTTTACCTTGATGAATTGTAATGAGTCTTTTTCTGTTCTACCAGTCAGCTTCCATATAATGACATAGAGACTTCTTAATAATTATGAAAGCTCAGCACATAGTTTTGACTTGATTTAACTAGCTCTTATAGCTTAAATTAACTAATTTATATTAATCTATGTTCTTTTGTGTGGCTCTATAGCCCATCTTTCCTTACTGTAGCTGAAGGGCTTCTCTCCAGGTTCCCCAAGCCCCGCAGTCCCACAATCCACTTATAAAATAATCACTCAGACGCTTATATCACTTATAAACTGTATGGCCGTGGCAGGCTTCTTGCTAACTGCTCTTTTATCTTAAATTAACCCATTTCTATAAATCTATACCTTGCCACGTGGCTGGTGGCTTACCAGAGTCTCTACATGCTGCTTCTCCTGGCGGTGGCTGCAGTCTCTCTCCTCCAGCCTTCCGCTTCCCAGAATTCTCCTCTCTCCTTGTCCCACCTACCTCCTGCCTGGTCATTGGCCATCAGTGTTTTATTTATATAGAACAATATCCACAGCACTTCCCTTTTTTCTTTTTTTTAAAAAGGAAGGTTTTAACTTTAACATGGTAAAATTACATATAACAAAACAATTACCGAGCAAGAATTATAGTTACAATATTAAAGAAGATGTCCTATCTATCTTATATTTGTGAGTTTAAGGTTTTATATCTAACTTATCTTTTATCATAACTGAGGAAATTACAACTATCTAGTTTTCAACCACATCAAAGACCTGAGAAGGAACATAATGGTACCTGAGAAATGGTAGACGGATGCAAGCAACTTCGGGAATCTTGCAAGAGTAGACCAAGACAGCTGGCAGCCTGGACAGTCACCTGATGTTTCTCAGCATTGTTGGTGCATTCAAATTGGCTACAGGCCTAGAGTATCTGACAGACCATTTTCAGAAGCAGGAATTCTGAGAGACCATCTTACCCTGTCTTGGCAGAGTACAGTGGTCGCTTTCCTTGTGTCCCGCTTGTCCAGAAAGGACAGCATTGCATTTGTACTGTCAGCCGTCAAGGCAAGGGCAGTTCTTTGCCCAGTAGGCCATTTTGTGCCAAAAAGACAAACTTCCAAATGGAAATGTCTTAGAAGCCCAACATTCTCTCGGGATCAATTGGTGCAGCCAGGAGCAATTGTGTCTCACATCAACAGAATTTTAAGTTATTTAAATGCCATATTCTCTAGGTCTATGAAGTGTTTGAAGATTACCTATCTATCTGAAATATATCTATGTATACCTAGAAGACTTAACTAACATGGCTACAAATATGATTATCATAGATGACTGATTATTAATCTATTTTTAATCATCCATTAAAATTTTAAATGAGTTAAACATAATACCTCAAACAAGAATAGAAATATATATATACAGTATAACAAAATTAACTTTAAGTTTGTATTAATAAACTAAAATTTTTACCAATGTAAAACATTTTAAACATAAACTAAAATCTATACCAATGTAAAACATTTTAAACAAGTTGTTCTTTAAAAGTAGGTTCATTAATCTACCCTTTTATCTTATCATCTCCATATCCTCCTATATATCTATATTATATCCCCTTTTCTTTTTTAGAAAGAGATCACATTTATAATCAACCTGTTTTAAATAAAAATATTGGTTTTTCTCTGTCCCACACCAGAGGGCTCTTCTGATTTGGGACACAAGAATCTCTTAACCATTTTTTTTTTTTAAAGCAATATGTCTGGGTTTAGAGGGGGAGTGAGCCAATTCCACCTCTAAAGCCAGCTTGGTATATTTGGGAATTTGGGCGTAGCATGTCTTACTACTTCCTGCTGGAGGGGGGCGCTGTATCTTATGGGGATGCAAAGAAAATTTTAGACCTATGGGGTAGTCCGTGAGGCTGTATTGTTTGAACCAGTTGCCTTGAAACCGCTCTGGATGTTGGATCATCTGGGCCATGGTGTCATCGGAGACCTTTCAGGGGGTCTTGGCTGGTGAAACCTGATGTATCTTAATCTGGAACAAATCCATAGCCTCTGGCTTTCTGTGGAAACAAAAGCAGAACCTCTTTTCCAAAGCAACATATCCTTAAATCCAAATTTTGAAGTCAAGTTACCTTTAAAATATACATATTGGTTTAATTCAACATCTTTTTTGATCAAATGTTTTTTTGCAGTTAAAAATACCAAAGACAACACAATCCAGATTGTCTGTGTAATATTCATCTTTACGTGTCTTTTTACATTATTTTTTTGTCTCTTTCAAGCCTACGTATATTTTACACACATTGTAAACGATGTTATCTGAATCAGTCTTTTTGTGAGCCTATTGCTTTAAACTGCATCCTTCTAAGCCTGAAACAGCGCTGTGGCTGCTGGCTCCGCCCACTTCAGCTTCCCAACATGGCAGTGGTACGTTTTCTGCCAGCTCTGGAGTCATCAAGTCTCAGAAATAGTGGGTCTAAGCTTTTATCAAAGCAGCATGTAGCCAGAAACCTTTTTTTTAAAAAAATACTAGTAAAGACTAAATCTACTACACAGCATAATGTGCCTCTGGCAGACCCCTCATTCCCGCCATACTGCCGGTCAAAGGCACTCGCCAGGAACCCGCCAGTGTTCAAACCTGCGTTTTGCGGCGTCTAGCTGCTCATATGAGACAAGAAGCAGGAACCTGGTTTTGGCTCTGTTTAGAATTGGTTATTAAATATTCTCAGGTTTAAGGTGGAAACTCAAGCCGTTGGGCGCCATTTGTAGCTGAAGGGCTTCTCTCCAGGTTCCCCAAGCCCCGCAGTCCCACAATCCACTTATAAAATAATCACTCAGACGCTTATATCACTTATAAACTGTATGGCCGTGGCAGGCTTTTTGCTAACTGCTCTTTTATCTTAAATTAACCCATTTCTATAAATCTATACCTTGCCACGTGGCTGGTGGCTTACCAGAGTCTCTACATGCTGCTTCTCCTGGCGGTGGCTGCAGTCTCTCTCCCCCAGCCTTCCGCTTCCCAGAATTCTCCTCTCTCCTTGTCCCACCTACCTCCTGCCTGGTCATTGGCCATCAGTGTTTTATTTATATAGAACAATATCCACAGCACTTACTGCTCTTGCTGCTTCCTCTTTGTCTGGTTGGCGATTATATCTTTATCCCTCCCAGAATCTTCTCTGTCCGCAGAAGTCACACCTAACCTGTTTCTGCCTGGCCATCCAGCAATTTATTAAACAAATCAGAAGGCACCTTGGCAAGACATACCTTTACAGTGTAAACAAATATTATGAAACAATGGACTTTTTTCTTTGATGAGTATGAAATTTCTTTCTCCATCTCTTTTTATTATTTTTAGTTTGAAGTCTATTTTGTTAGACTAATCTTGCTTCTTAGGTCTATTTGATTGGAAAATCTTTTGCCAATCCTTTACTCTGAGGTAATGTCTGTTTTTTGAAGTTGAAGTGTGTTTCTTGTATGCAGCAGGAAGATGGATCCTTTTTTTGTATGAATTCTGTTAGCCTGTGTCTTTTTATTGGTGAATTGAGTCCATTGATATTAAGAGATATTAATGACAAATAATTATTAATTTCTGATTTTTGTTGTTGTTGGTGGTGGTAGTGGTAGTGTGTGTGTGTGTGTGTGTGTGTGTGTGTATGTGTGTGTGTTTCCATTATTTCAGATTTGTTGTGAGATTACGTATTACTTGTGTTTTCATGGGTGCATCTAACTTCCTTGTGTTGTAAATTTTCTTCCAGTATGATCTATAGAGCTGGATTTGTGGATAGGTCTTGTTTACATTTGGTTTTGCCATGAAATATCTTGTTTTCTGTATCTATGACTATTGAAAGTTTTGCTAGGTATAGTAATCTGGGCTGGCATTCAAGGTCTCTTAGTGTCTGCAAAATATCTGACCTGGCCCTTCTGGTCTTTAGAGTCCTGACTGAGAAATCCAATGTAATTCTGATAGATATGCCTTTATATGTTACTTCTCCTTTTTCCTTTGCAGTCTTAATATTCTTTCTTTATTCTCTTTGTTTAGTGTTTTGATTATTATGTAGTGGGGGGAATTTTTTTATCCATTCTACAGTCTGTAAGCTTCTTGTACCTGTACAGGCATATCCTTGATTAGTTTTCTCCTATATATAGGTATATCCCTCTTTAGTTTTTTTCTATGGTTTTGTTGAATATAATTTTTGTACATTTGAGCTAGGATTTTTCTTCTCCTTCTTCTCCTTCTCCTTCTCCTTCTCCTTCTCCTTCTCCTTCTCCTCCTCCTCCTCCTCCTCCTTCTCCTCCTCCTTCTCCTGCTCCTTCTATTTTTATTATTCTTAGGTTCAGTCTTTTCATGGCATCTCATATTTTCTGAATGTTCTTGTTAGGGATCTTTTACATTTAACATTTTCTTTGGCCAATGAATCTATTTTCTCTATTGTACCTTCAACACCTAAAATTCTCTTCCATCTGTTCATGATGCTTACATCTGTAGTTCCTGTTTGCTTACCCATATTTTTCATTTCCAAAATTACCTGTTTGTATTTTCTTTATTGCCTCTATTTCAATTTTTTAGGTATTAAACTGTTTTTTCTTGTTGATAGTTTTTTCTTGGCTTTCTTGGCATTTTTAAAGAAATGTATTGATTACTTCCAATTTTTTGTTTGTGTTTTCCTCAATTTCTTTAAGGAATTGTTTTTGTTTCCTTTTTAAAGGCCCTATCACTTTCATAAAGTTATTTTTAAGATCATTTTATCGTGCTTCAGCTATGTTGAAATGTTCATGCCTTGGTTCATAGGATCGATGGGTTCTGGTAGTGTCATATTGACCTTTCTGTTATTGAATGTGTTCTTATAATGGCATTTAGGCATATGACTTTGGGATGCTTAGAGGTCTGGATGCTGATTCTTGTGTTTGTCTTTGTTGGATGGGTGTTTTGTTCTTTTGTTTTCTGTTTGTTTTTATTGTCTTTTGGCTTAAATGGCTGAGAGTTCTGGTATCTGGCAGGTCTTCAGGTCCAGTTGGGTTTCTCAGCTGAGGTTTGTTGAATCCAGCCTGGCCTTGTTGGCGTACGGAGTCTGTTGGAGTTGTGAGGAAATTCTGTCTAAGGGAGGATGATGAGATAAGTAAAGGTCTATGACTTAGTGGTTCTTGGTTGAACAAAAACCAGTGGGTGGCAGCAGTGGTGGTGCAGACTGCAGACAAGTTTCTCAGATTGTACCTGAGTAGAGGAATTCTACCAGAGTTGGAAGCAGGGTCCAGCTGCCTTGCTGATGCTGAGATGGGAGGAAGAGGGCCATGGGATATGCCATGGGATTTAGGGTATGGAGATTGGGGCAGTTCAGCTGGAGGCAAGTCACTCACCTGTTCTTCAGACTGGTGTGGGTACTATCTTTGCCTATGGAGTCTGCTGGAGTTGAAGGGAAGGGCTGGCCACAGGGAGGATAATGAGGTAGGTGAGGTTGGGTGACAGTGGTTCTAAAGGAGTCATGGATGATAGAATCCAGTGATTGGTGAGGGTGGTGGTCTAGCTGACAGGCAGGTTTCTCACCTGCTCTCAGGCTGGTGGGGACTGCCAGGAAGTCTCATTCTTAAAGGATGGATATCCATTATAAAAAGAAACATGTACAACTATTTCTCTGTGCCTACTGAGAAAACCTTGGAATGATAACAACTATTTCTCTGTGCCTACTGAGAAAACCTTGGAATGATAATACATACCACCACTCTCATTATTTATTCCAAAGATATTTTGCTATAGTACTTGCCAAAGATAACAAGACAATGAAATAAGCTGGAGCCCTTCTAAATTTGAACCTGTAAACTACAGGAAAGTAGTTTATAATGCCATATCTGATCAATATTAATTAACTAATTTGTGTTTTATCCAACAAAAAATTTCCATGAAGTCTGAGGTAATTAATGTGATCATGCTTATATTTCTCAAGATATAACTTCTAAGCCACACTTGTGTTAAAATACTCATCACTAATTGTTTCATGCATTTGGTATTGTAATTTAGACAACGCTGAAGGACTCATCTTTGCTCTGCAACCTCTGTTAAAAAGTTATAATAGAACCTGGTGGCAAATGAGAAAATCTTATTCTCATCTTTCAGAAGTTTAGCTTGGATCTAGCTAAGAACCTAGGAAAGATGCTATTAGCAGGGGAGATCCTCTGCTTACTTTATGACACTTGTATGTGGCTCCCTACCAAAACTACACTATCAATGAATGGAAAGAGAAGCTAATTAAGAAGTAGGCACAAAGCCTGTAGGTGGTGGCATACACCTTTAATCTCAGCATTCGGGAGGCAAAGGCAGGCAGATCTCTGAGTTAAAGGCCACCGTTTTCTGCAAAGCAATTTTCTGGACAGTCAGAACTATACAAAGTGACCTTGTCACTAAAAACCAAACCAAAAACAACAACAACAAGACAAAACAAAAATTAATCACAAAACTAGGACATTATCATATTGATCAATTGTTTTCTGTCACAGAAGAGAGCCATATAATCTAAATCATTGGAACGCAGAATTTTCCCACTTCTCTGGGAAACTTTCAAGTGTTTCATCTGCTTTTAGGAATGATAGTGATGTGACATTTGTCATGCAAATATAAGATCAATTTAGGAAGGTGATAAAACCTTGTTTCATTTAAAATCCAGCATGTATTACATGTAAAACTACAAATTAAGAAGATGACACTGAGGAAAATGTGGAATGTCTTTAAGGCAGGCTTTCATTCTAAAGGCACAGAAAGAATGAATTCTAGTCACTACAGAATTCAAAGAGTGGTTCCATTCTTGAGCAGGTGCTTAGATAAATATGTAGGTAGATGGATGAATGGATGGATGGTTAAATCTGTTGACAGAGGGATGGAATGAAATTTTAGAACTTACTGGAAGACTGGAAGAAGCAAGATCTTGAAACAAAAAGCAGAACTCAGGAGAACTGATGCAAGTCCAAGTGAAAGGCTCGGGGATCAGGGGAGACGCTTGTCTAATTTCCAGTTCTAAAGCGATTTCATATCCAGAGGTAGGAGAAGGCCAGCAACCCACTCAATGCAAAGGCAAAATAATCCTTTAATCACTTTTGGTTTCTGTTTTAAAGTTGTTTATTGTTTGTTTTTCTTTTATTGCATGCTTCTTCAATATTTCCTGTAACATTAGAAATGGTCCAGCATTTAAACTTTCCTGGTGCTCACGGAGGTCAGAAGAGGAGGTCAGATCCCCTAGATCTGGAGTTAGAGACAGTTGTGAGATAACATATGGATTCTGGAAACTGAATTAGAATAATCTGCAAGAGTAACAAGAGCTCTTAACCACTAAATCATCTCTCCAGCTCCATCTTTCTAGTATTTAAGTATTCGTCTTCCTGCTAGTTTTTGAGAATTTCATAAATGAGTACTGTTTTTACTTAATTTCCACCCACACTCTCCCTCCCACTTCTCACCTATCACCCACTACCTCTCAACTTCATGACCTCTTCTCTTTAATAACTTACATATGCATACCCATATATGCACAAATATACATATAACCACTTGAGCTTGGATAACAAATCAGAGAACTCATCTCTGAAGAAGACTGGTTCTTTCTCTTCAACAGCCATTGATTTCATGTAATTATTCTTTTAGGTACAAGGCCTTGATAAGAACATATTAATACCACATACCTAAACCAGTATAAATCCAAACTGCTTTCTAAATACCTATCTCTATAGCTAAAAATAAAGGTAGCACTCCTTTTCATGAAAAAAAAAAAAAGAAACAAAATTTACTTTCATGGTAGACAATAAAATGCAGAAATCTAATCTGGTAAAATACAGAAAAAAAAACTGATTGTGAAATACCCATATATATTTTATATTTAAGAGAGTAAAACCAGGGTGCAATTACATGTGCACAGTAACTCAGTGGCCAGTGTCTGGGATTGGGCATTACATATTTCATGTTCTTCTGGGCTCCAAAGAGCTTGGGCTGCTCTACTTCTCCGGCTCCACCATCAACCACATGCACAGCTATCTAGTAGGCTATGATAGCTCTACTCCATACTTGCTACTGTCTTTGGTGACCACCCCAAATTTCTGCCAATTCCAGAAGCTTTAAGACAACCAACCTTGGTACCATACAAGAGATACATTTCAAAATTATCTACTAGCTGGAGATGTAGCTTTGATGTTCTCTATTCCACAATATCTGTGGTGGTTTGAATAGGTATGGCTCCAAAGACTCATGTGTTTGGATGTTTGGCTGATAGGGAGTGGCACTTTTAGGAGATATGGTTTGTTTGAGTAGATGTGGCCTTGTTAGAGGAAGTATGTCCTTGTGGGGGTGGGCTTTGAGGTATCACATGTGCTCAAGCTATGCCCTGTACATAGTTGTTTCTACTGCCTGTGTATCAAGATGGAGAACTCTCGGCTCCCTCTCTAGCACCATGTCTGCCTGCACATTGACATAAACATAATGGACTAAACCTCTGAAACTGTAAGTCAGCCCGAATTAAAGTGTTTTCCCTTATTAGAGTTCCCATGGTCATGGTGTCTCTTCACAGCAATAAAAGCCCTAAGACAGTATCTGTGCACTGACACTCATGAATACTTCCCAGAAGATTTCAAATAAGTCATTCTGGTATCTCCTTAGTGAAAGCTGATTTTTCAGAACCAACTGACCAGCATATATCGTCTCAGAAAGGCAAAGCTTACACTTTAATGATAATCACAGCTGACTTTTCAACATCGTTTGAACAGAAATAACAATTTCTTAATTCAAAATAACACAAAAATGGCAATGATAGCATCTTTATTGCCTTCTGGAATATCACAAGTTAGGCTTATCAGCTCATTTTTTTTTAAGCCACAACTACCAAGCAAGGTTTGCCTTCCCTCACAGATTTGACTCTGGTGCTCAATGTATGTCTCTCTGGTCCCCAGATAGGCAATCTGGAATAATTTGGTGTAGATAACTCCTGGCTAGGTAAGTTTCACACTTGTGACTTGGCCATAGCCTATTGTCACCCAACATTAATAGGTTACATGCAGCTTATAGATCCTTTTAGACTTGACCAGAAAGATTTCAGACATGTCCAGAGCCTGCAGTCAGGGTCATGGCAATTTGTCAACTACTTTGCCAATTTTCAACAGGAACTTAATTTTCATATCCACCTTTCCTACTACATCTGAAGCTATCACAGGAGGGTGGATTCTCAACAGGGAAGGGCCTAAATCCAGCCCTGGTAGGTCAAGGTCATTTAATAGGGAGGGAAATTTGTCATAGTCTGAAGGGTAGAAAGGTCCGTAGTATAAGAACAAATCTGGCCAGTAAATAATAATATCCTCTGATCTCTGGAGATTCCCAGGACATAGTGACTAAGCCAGGGTCACATAAATGGGATATTGAATGTCTGATTCACAAAAGAAGAACTACATGGTACACTACCCTCTTAGTCATGAGAAATAAGGAGCTAGAAAGAAAATTATCCCAGGTACTCAGAAACTGGCAGTCTGATTTCAGGGTCCCAGTACTTAACCCCTTCTTTTTCTACTAACTTTGTGGAATTGAGTAGTTCCTATTAGAACTAATGGACACTTCTGTTGCTTCTAGCAGATGCTCTGAAAGTACTTCCTTTTTAACAACACTTGGCAGGACTTACGAAGGACTTGGAAATTCAAGGTCCTGCAACAATTTCGTAAAGTTTGCACAGCAAGAAACCAGTCCATCTAGCTCTCAACCCATGCTGGGATCGGCTCATAGCTGTTGAACACTTTCTACTCTGTTGGTTCTTATACACTCTAATTGAGATTCCCCACTAAAAGCCAGTTTTAGAATCTTACAGATTTTTATTTAGCCACATCCTGTGTGAAAAAACATCTAGAGTTCCTCTCTTGGGGCCCATGAATTTCAAAGAAACCAATGAATAAGGACACAGTCTAGGAGAGCCTTTGCTGACAACCAGCCATTTGTGAGACTAACATTGGAATGTCTTCTCTATATTCATGTTCTCCCTCTCTAGAGCATCCTCTGAAGATTTTACATACTTGCATATAGGTACTTGTATCATCACCTTCCTTATTAGCAACTGTGAAAGTGTAGGAGGGTGGCTATTCAGATGATTTGCTCTTACTGATGTTACTCTTTAATATCCAATGCCCTTGATGAATTTCTAATCTTACCTTGCCTATTTAAGATTTACTATTCACAAAAAAAACCCAATTAATAAAAAAGAGAGGCAATGAATTTGAAAGAAAACAAGGAGGGTGTATGGCAAGACTTGGAGGGAGAAAAGAGAAGGGGTAAATTGTGTAATTATGTAATAACTTCAAAAAGTAAAATGATTTTTAAAAACACACACACACACACACACACACACACACTCCTCAGGAGAAAATATTCCCTTTGATCGTTCCTCAAATTTATAACCTATGAGTAAGCACAATACACATAGTAGTCAAGAGAATATAGAATGCTCTATTTCCTTAGACTATTTAGATCACAGCAAATGGACAGTGAAAACAAAACTGAGGTTAAGCATCACATTCCAGAGCAAAAATTGAGGCAGGCAACAAAGAAAGAAATAGTTACTCCTTCTTAGTTACAGAAAAACAGGGTTGAAGATACAGGCCAGAAAGAGCAGTCATAGAGACCCAGTGAAGTCCTCATCTCCAGCCACCACCCAAGAATGCTGATCTTTATCTTTAGATGTTACTTGCAGTAGCTTCTTTAACACCTAGTCCTGTACTGACTACAAATTCACATGAGTTTCCCATATCTGGCTGTCATAATGCTAGAGGCACATGGCTGGGGAAACTCTTAAATTTCTGCTAGAAATCAATAAATACATGCAGCTATGGTGCCGAGGTAGTGGGTCCTCTCTACTTTCTCTGTGGACTACTTGTTGCAATCTATAGTAACAAATCTAGAATTTGCAGGAAGTTATCTCTTCACTCTATATCTTTCTGGTTGCAATGAGTGGGGAAATCACCCTCTTCTATTCTTCTTCCTTGAATTGTTTATTTTCTTGATATTCAGTGTTTTTGAATACTTTATATATTCCAGATACTAATTGTCTCTTAGAAGTATAGCCGATGAATTTTTTTTTTCTTTTTGCATTCTCTAGGCTGCATCTTCACTCAAATGATAATATCTATTATTGTATTAATTAAAGCTTTTACATTTCATATTTGTTTACTTATTTTTTAATTATTGGCTTTAATGCCTGTGTTGTTGGGCATTGTTCACGACATCCTTTCTTGTGCCTATAGATTCAAGCCTACTTTCCACTTTCTCTTATGTGGCCTTATGTTGAAGTCCTTGATCAATCTGGAGTTTGTTTTAACCAGGGAAGAGTATCAAATGTCATAAAAGAAATATCATTAAATTTAAGATGTCAGCTTGAACCCAATATTTTGATAATAGATTGTTTCTCACCAGTAGAATATTTTTCTAGGAAAAATATTAAATAGAGAAACTCTGTAGTTAAATGATATCACAAATCAAATAGATCTATCAGATATCTATAGAACATTCCACCCAAATACTAAATAATCCACATTCTTCTCAGCAATCAATGAAACTTTCTTCAAAGTTGATGTTATATAGTACACATAGTAAGTCTCAACAAATTTAGTAAAATTGAAATAACATGATTTTTTTTTACCACAATGCAATAAATCTGGAAATCAACAGCAAAATCAACTGCATAAAGTATACAAACATGTAAAAACTAAACATATAGTATGGAATGATAACTGAATCAAGGATGGAATCATCAAGAAAATTTAAAATTGTCTAAGATCTGAACAAAAATGAAAACACAACATATCCAAATCTATGGAATACAATGAATAGAGACCTTAGAGACAAGCTTATGTCAGCAAATGCCTAATAAAGAGTAGAAAGGTCTAAGATTAATAACTTAATAATATTCTTGAAAGCCTTGGAAGAACAAGAATGATCAATATTTTAAAAGAATAGGTAGGAGAAGATGATTAAAAAAGACTGAAATTAATAAAATATAAAACAAAATAATTTTAAAATCAGTTAAATGAATTGTTAGTTCTTTTAAAAGTTTACTAACATTGGCAAACCTTTGACATATTAACCAAAAAAAGGACATACTTTAAAAATCTATTTTTCATCAGACATGGACGACTATAGGAAACTACAACGAATCAATATGCAGAGTTGTAGAGCCCAGTTCCAATGGATAGAGTAAGAAAACAGTCCCACACTTATGGTCCAGGGAACACTGAGAAGAGAGGCAGAGAGCTTTTAAGAGTCAGGGCATCAGATACTTTGCTGTGAGGTTGTGTTTTCTAGTAACATCAGTAGCTATACCAACATGACCAACCAAATGTGAGCTGAGCAAGGAGGGAAACAACAAACATGCCAACGTGGACAGGTAAAAGCCCAGAATGCCTCAACTCTGCACATGACAACTTCAGGCAACTGAGTAAAGAGGGAAGCACAAAAGGTGATTCTTCCAGGGAAAAGGACACCAATTCAATGTCTAGTATCAAATGGTCAGCCTTAAAAACATACATACAAGTAAGGTTACTTGGATTCAACAGGTTATATTTAGGAATATATATGTAGATGTCAATACATATATGCATGTGATAACACTTGAAGAAAAGATGCCATGGATTTAAAGAAGGATGGGAATGGTTATATGGGGGGAGGGTTGAAGAGATGAAAGTGCAGGGAGAAATGTTGTGATTAAATCCAACCTCAAAAATAAATACCCAAAATTTTCCACCAAGCTAAAGAAACAAAATGAAATTGAAGAATTTCAAGATATGTATTGCCTACTAAAATTAAATCAAGAAGAAAAATGTAACTTAAGTAAACCCACAATAACCAATGAAATAGAAAAAATAATTAATTTTTTCCTAATGATAACAGATCCAGAGCCTGTGGGATTTAGCAGAATCATAATGGTTCTTTGAAGAACAAACACCAGTACTCATCACATTATTCCATAAAGTAGAAAATGAAGTAGTATTTCCAATTTATTTTTAAAAGCCAATATTGTCCAGACAAATGCCAGACCAAAAAAAAAAAAACAAAAAAAAAAAAAAACAAAAAAAAAAAAAAAAAACCCCACAAAAACAAAAGATATACGTAGCACAAATCTTAACAGGTCTTATTAATAAAAACAAACCCAGAGCCAGGTATTGGGATGACCACTGGAAGATCAGAGAAACAGAACAAGCCACACTACCTCACCTTGCCAATTCCTCAGCTGATCCTGTTTTTCTTCCAACTGGAAGCTTCTGAGTCCTCATCCAAAATGGATCTCAGCTGAACTGCTGCTCCAAAGCCTAAAAGCTTAATCAGCTCTAGTTCCTGGTTTTCTTTCATGCCTTTTATAACTTTCTGCTTCTTACCATCACTTCCTGGGATTAAAGGAGTGAGTCACCATGCCTGGCTGTTTCCAGGGTGGCTTTGAACTCACAGAAATCTGGATGCATCTCTGCCTCCCAAGTGATAGGATTAAAGGTGTATGTGCCACCATTTTCTGGCCTCTATATCTAGTGGTTGTTCTGTTTTGACCCCAGATAAGTTTATTAGGGTGCACAATATTTTGGGGAACACACTATCACCATGGGTATAGGCCAATACCTCTATGACCATAGGCACAAAAATTCTCAGTAAGGAGGGAGAGTGATGGCTCAGTATTTAAGAGCATTTTCTGTTTTCCAAGAGAACATAAGTTCAATTACCATCACTCACATTTTGGCTTCAAACTATCTGTAATTCCAGCCCCAGGGAGTCAATGCCTTCTCTGACTTCTGTGGACACCAGGCATGCACATGGTGTATACACACACACACACACACACACACACACACACACACACACACACACATGCATGGAGTCAAAATACTCAAACACAAAAATAAACACTTTAACATATATTTTTAAAATTCTCAATACAACACTTGTAAAGAAAATATGAGAATGCATAAAAAGAATCATCCACAGATTCGGGCATAGTTCAATGTATATAAGCCAATAAATATAATAGACCATATAATTAGCCTCAAATGGTCATCTCTTCTACTGGATGTAAAAATGCCTTTTACAAAATCTAACATCCTTCATGAAAAATACTAGAGAATCTAGGGACACAAGGAACACATGTCAGCAAAATTAGTTCATTATTCAGAAAGCCCACAACAAACACCTTCATAAACAGAGAAAAATGTGAAGCATTTCCATTAAAATCAGGAACCCTTCTCATTATTTTTTTATTCAACTCCAGAAGATGAAATGTATAACAACTGAAACACTAATTTTGTATTTCACATAATGACAAATTATCTTTAACATCGGGTACCCATTTCATACTTTATTACTGAGAGCTCATGGCTTTTTCTGTTTTGCTTCCAAATTCTCATATTTATTGTCAAATGTCCTATGCACAGTTATACTTAAGATGAAACACCATGTAGAACAGGAAAATGATTGTTGAAAACCTAACAAACCACTGCTTTAACTGTGCATAAATAATTATTTATTTATTGTTTGTTGCTCTCTTTTGTTTCATTTTGATTTTGTTAGCTTCTTGAGTCAGGATTTATCTACATAGTTCAGACTGGCCTCAAACTCAGAATCCTCTTGCCTCTGCTTCCTGAGAGCTGGTGTGTCCCAGCAGAGTGGCAAAAATTTGAATTTACCTTAATGGAGAACTTTAGATTTTCTTGTATAAATGGCATTCCCTTCCTTTAACTCACAGGCTTCTCAGAAAACTTACTGTCTCAAACCACACTGTGTCTTGTCCAGCTGTATTGGACACCAGGGAATTTGGGGGAAGGTGTTTTCTCATCATACTTTGGAATAAAAGCCAACCATCACACACACACACACACACACACACACACACACACACACATGTTTAAATGATACCATTCATGTTTATAATAAAATTTGCAAGGGCCCAGAAAGTGGCTTCCAAGTTCTGTGCTTTAAAATATTATATCATATATCTAGAAACATATGGCCCACTGCTTTGGGGGCCACTTGATCTCTAGTTTCATATAAAACCAGATCTCATTGTCCCAGAATTATTTCTATATACCTGAGGAGGAAATGTTATTTTTCTGGAGATATACATTTTTGTCTTCTATTTCTAGATACTAATTTTCCCACCTGAAAACTTTTCAATCTGTCAATCAAAAATTAAGCAAACAATTTTATTTATTTAGATGCACATCAAAAGTATGTGTATCTGATAGAGAGGTGGCATGTCCAGGTCTATATTCCTTAACAACCAACTCTATAATTATCCCCACATCAAATTAAGGGACAGAATATGGCTAAATATTTCAGTTCTGGGTTGTATTGACTGAGTCATTTTGGTGCCCCTGATATAAATACATTGTTTTCAAAGTAATTATATTTTATATTTTATGCATTTAAAACGTGAACTAAGAAAATAATTATACAATAGAAAAAGACATTTGAAATTTTTAAAGATTTATATCTCATTTTCATAGGTGAGTAATATCAATTTCAGGAATAATGACCTCCCCCTGTAAATGTCTAACTTTGTTTAATGTTTAGAGATAATTGCTTCTGGACTCCTTTAATCCAAATATATTTTGCCTTTTTAATCATCAAATTAATTTTAATTATTGTTTTAAAAGGTTAGTTGTTGTATTGGGAGTCTCTAAAAGAACTGAAATGAAAGTATGCACATACATACATAAATAAATGTATATATGTCATGAAAGATATTTATTAGATCAGTTTACAAAATAGAGACTTGATAGTCCAACTGTGACTGTCCACATGCCAGGGAGAGAGGTTGAAACCTGGTAACTTCATGTCAAAAGTCTCAATTTGGTGCTGAAGAGCTAGATGATTCCTGGAGATCCTACCGGCTTTAGTCCATGTTGAAATGCAGATGAAGCAGGATTCCAATGTCAATGAAGGAGGCTAGTAAGAGCAGTAACAGAAGTGAGCACAGGCTGGTTAAGAAGTACTATCTTTACTTTGAACTTCTTATGTTTGGGCTGCCTACTAAGTACCTGCCCAGCCTGCAGGTGTAATTCTCTCTATCAGCTAATCCTTCCTGGAAATGCCCTCATAAACCCATCCAGATACATGCCCAGAAGTTGATTCCTACTAGTAGAGCTTTTGACAAGCAAATTAACCACCATACATCATTTTTTTAATCAAATATTTAGGTCATTCACAATCAGTGAGATATGAATCAACCTAGTACAAAGTTTGATTTGTTATGTCCCATTTAAAATATGATGTTTGCAATATTAGTTTCTGTTTTATACATTCATAACCAATGCAACCAAAACGGTAGTAAAAATTCAAGGTCACATTCAGCTTTATTTATCACAGCTAGAAATGAACGAAAAATTCTGCCAACCAATAGGAATATACAAACTTTTGACCACTGAGGTAAGGAGAGCTATGTTCCATCTTTCTTCCATGCCTAGTAGAAGTATATATCTCAGTATAAAGACAAAATAATTGAGATATTAGGAGCAGTGTGATGATTCAGCATGTCAGTAGGTAAAAGCATGTTTTGCCAGCCTGCCAGCCTGAACCATGATGATAAAAGTTAAGAATAGATTCCAAACTGACTTCCACACATTGTTGCACTTATAAACACATGCGAGCTAACGTGCGCGTGCGCTGCGCACGCACACACACACACACACACACACACACACACACACACACACACTTGCATACAGACACAATTATTTAATAAAAAATAATAAATAGATTGCTATCTAATCTTTCCTATGAAAAGGTAGTGGCCCAAGCTCAGAAACAGTAATCTCTCTAAATATGCTTGTAACCTTGGTTGCAGTTTTCCCAAGAAGAAAAATAGGAAATAATCTCATACAGTTGCTGAGAAGAGTACTTCATGATTAAGAGTATTGTGATCCAGTATACATTATTATAGTCAGGATTTTGAAGGAAATGTTGTTACCATGAGGCACCAGGTTCCTATAAAAAGGTTCACTGTCTTTTATAAAGGGAATTAAAATTGACACAGAAGATACCTCAAGGATGATTTATAGAAGCCAGAGAGGAAACAACAGGGAAAACAAGCTGGAGATCGTGGCAGTTACCAGGGTAAAGGAGACAGAAAGGAAGAAGATAGAGCAGCAAGCCTCACAGCAGAGGTACAGAGTGGAACTATGAGGGTGTATATGTACTTATCTCAATAAGGACAGTTAATCCTCCTACAGTCTTATCAAACAGCATTCATTTTCAGTTTCTTCCTTCTTTGTGTTTTAAACAGAATTTCCTTCAAAATGGAAGAGGTTCAAAGGTTTTTCTATGGTTAAAAAAAGAGGCACCCGCTGTGTACATCAAAACAGTATTATGGACCATTCATGAAGTCATTAGTTAAGTAGTTTATTTACCATTAACCATGTTGTTTGTATCAAAAGAAGTCTACATATTGGTATTTCTGTGTCTCTAAAGTCATACTCACATGAGATGCACCTATAAATCAAGAAAACAGTTTTCACCACTAAATCATGTCAGTAGTGCCAAAAGATGTTGACATAAACACTCAAATATCCAAAATAGTACCTGGGAAGCATATTGTTGCAAATGGATCTTTCCATTCCCTCTTCCAGTGTAATATTTCAGAACAACTCTAGATACATCACATTTCAAATATTACATATACTAAATGGACTTGTTCTAGAATAATCAGTTAAAGGAGCTACACATAAAAAGAAGACATGTTCTTTCAAAGTTTATGTGCTTTGATTAGCAGGATATATCAATGGTGACAATTACTAACAGAAAATGAAGGTTTAATGGGAAACAGAAATAGAGACGGGTTCACTGGTAGGTAAAGAAGAAAGACTTCAGCTGGCAGTCGTAATGATGAGAAGTTTTTGAAAATAATAATTAAAACATTTAATGCAAATTAAAAATCAATAGATATGGTCTATTGAAATTCTAATTCCTAAAAGGCCAAAAGAAGAGGTTGATTCTCACCAAGGCAAGGAAGAAAAGAAGAGGAACAGAATGATACTACAAAGGAAGCGCTGTACATCCTGGTGGACTTGAGGGCTTCTGATCTCTCTGCAAAGCATAAAGCAGGATGAAAGGGGACTGGGGTTCTTACAATTCAGATTGTCAGGTACCTACAGAGGAATTAGTGGGGTTCAGGACATTGAAGCTATGCCCCCTCCATGTTACCTTCACACAGCACCGCCTATGGAAATGTAACACTAGAATGCTGAGCAGTTCCTTCTTAAAATTGAAATTACCATACAAAAAACATAAAGATATCTATAAGGGCTTTGTTGGGATCAGTTGTGGCAATCTATTTTCTCCTAGTAAAAATATTGAAGCACTTCTCTCCTTGTGTTCAGATAGGATATTCCTGACCTGCTCCAAAAACTAAAACATTACAAGGTATTATCTCCTTCCTTAAGAGGGCTTGTCAAGCACCTGGCCAGGAGACCAATCCACAGAAAATCTGATTTTTCTGAGAACATGGTAATGAGGTGGGAATAGTTATTATCTTCTTAATGAAATGGTATACTCACCCTTCTGGAAACTTCTCCCTGGGTACTGTGACCTACAAAGCTTTCCTCATAGCAACACTGTTATGCCTGTTCATTCTCTGAGTTGTCACTCATAAAAATGTAACTTTTCCTTTTCCTTCTATTTTTTTTTCCTCAGATAGTGGGCAAAAAACTAAGAATGCTTTCCCTCACACTGAAGGCTTTCTTGTTTTTTCTCTAAAGCTTTCTCTTCCCCCTCTGCCAGGCAGATGCTTGCTGACCAAGACCCTTACTCAAAAGCTGTAACTTACTTTTCTCCATCCACCTTCTCTAAGCCACTGCCAGGATTTATGGCTTTGGATTTTTACTCTCAAAGTTGTCCTTGAGATTTTTTTTTTCTGAATCCTTTTCTAAATTCTTTTATTAACAAGACCAAGACTACACAAGGGAACCGTAACTCCTCCTGTAACAAAATCATTAAAAACACTGAAAATTATTAGAAATGGTTGAGTTTGTAGAATAAAATACATGAATCCTTCAGAAAAATCAGTTAACTGCAAAGGAAGAGATTGAGGATAATGACTGAAGATTCATGGGATTAAAGTGTGTATTTTCTACTCAAGTAACTTTTTGCAGTCTCTTTCATTGTTTGAGATACACACAAAGATAAAAAGTAAAACTAGAATGAAATCCATACGGAGATAATCTTTTCTGCAAGACTATTGTCATAATTGATCTGGGACATTAAATGTGGAAAAATGGAGATGAAAAACAAAATAGTAATGACTTGAAAGGAAATTGATAGGCACAAAGCTACACAGAGAAACCCTGTCTCGAAAATCCAAAAGAAAGAAAAAAGAAAAGAAAAAGAAAAAAGAAAGAAAGAAAGGAAATTGATGCACTTAAAGTTATACTATCATATAGTATGATGACATTAGTACCAGAAATATCCAAAAAACAAGTAAAGAAAATTAAGATTATTGGCAAACCCAAATTATATAAAATATCCAGAGCCATGTTTTGAAATCCAGTGTTCAGTTTATATTGCCATAGATTGTAAGTCATTGTTATCCCAGAAGTTGAATATTAAAGGAACAATGAACTATATATGATTTTAATAAGCATAAGTCTCATTACCAGTTACGTGGATGTGATTTCCATCTTATGAGCTAAGGATAGATACAGTCAAAACAGATTCTGATCTAATGGGATTTAAGACTAGAGATTAAAAATCACAATAAGCTAGAATAACATTTATTTAAAAGGAAAGGCACAGGTTATTGTAATTGAAATTGTTGTAGTTAGCATAATAAAGGGATAAATTGGATAAAATAATCTGTAATAACAGGAAAACTAGAAATTTTCACACAGAATATTAAAAATACCTTTCACTGATATTCAAGTTATATTATTTAAATGTTATTTTATTATTCACAATTGTTAAAAATTAAATATAAAACACTATTAGCAAATAAAGGCTTGAAATAAACACTTCCACATATTTTAAGTGAAAATAAATTTGATGTATTTCAAAGGAAAGATTTTTCCAATATGTGTAAGTGCTTCATATGACAACATGTGTAAAAGTGTATGTATATAAAACTATATTCATAAAGATACTAATGAAATTATATATTAAAAATTCCACTTGTGCCACCTGTGGTAGGAGGGAAATTTATCAGATAAGACAATATTGTCACATATTACATAAAATATCAGAGAAAATCATCATTTTATAACTATACAGGAATATTATTTTCCCTTAAATATTTTAGTGTTTCTAATACATTGATATTTGTTAAATGAGACCTTAATGCTTTAACCTAAGAGCCACATGTCCAGAGAGTTCAGGAGAAACCAAATTCTTGATAGTAATGTTTAGTGTGTTTGTGGATATTCTGTCTCAAGTATATGGGGTCTTTGGCAACAGGGTCTCCTTGTCAAATACTGGAGAGTAACAAAGAATAGTGGTAAGAGCTTGTGATGTCTAAAAGTCTCTGGGAAACAACTGGAAAAAAGAGGTAAATTATTCCTGGAATGGGACTTTTTGTTGCTAGATTTTAGTTTCTTATTATAGGGAAACTCCATTTTCAAACCTTTACATATGAATATCTAAATATGTTGCATGTAGAATTAGAGTGTGTTGTCATTATTATATTGAGATAGGTTCTTTGTGTCCCTAGATTTTTCCAGACTTCCATCATGAAGGGATGTTGAATTTGGATTAACAGACCTTTCTAAATCTAACAGATTTAGATTTAGAAACTATCAGGTAGCTTCTCCCCGAGTCTATTATTAATGGATTATATTTAACCAAATACATATACCAAACCATTCCTCCATCTATGGGATGAAGCTCACTTGATCAATGTTCTTTTTAAAAAAATCTTTATCCATGTTCATCTGACAAATACATTGCTCTTTAATTTTATTTGTTGTTGTCTGAATACGGTATTAGTGTGATATTCACTACATAAAAAGAGTTTTCAAGTGTTTCTTACTTTTCTGTTTTATGGGAAAATTTAAGGAATAATGGTTTTAGTTCTTTGAAGTTCTAGTAGAATTCTGAATGGTGTTCATTTGGCCCTGGATATTTTTTAGTCATTATATTTTAATTATTGTGTCTACTTATTTTTTATGTATCTGTTTAATTATTGATTTCATCTAGATTTAAGTTTTGGTAGATCATTCTATCATACATATATATGTATATATATATATATGTATATATATAGTCTCTTTGTGTGTGTGTGCATGATCATATATATTAGAAAATCTAAAAGAAACTAATGAGTTTAACTCTCTCTGTTCTGTTTATATGTATACAAAGTGAGTGAATTTCATATAATTTAATTTCTTAACATTATCATTTATATATGATCATATATAGAGATATATAGAGAGAGTGAGAAAGTGAAATTTATTACTTTATTTTAGATTTTCTAATTCAGTAAAATATAGATTTTTAAAGTATGTCCTTAGAAAATTATAAATTTCCTCAATATCTGCTGTAAAATTTTCCTTTTTGTCTCTGATTTTATTAATTTTATTCCATTCTCTCTTTTGGTAAATTTGCTTAAAGATATGTCAGTCTTGTTAATTTTTTTTCAAAGAAACACCTCTTTATTTCATTGACTGCTTCAACACATTTTTCCATGTTTTACCCCCAGATGATGTCTATTGTTGATTATGAGGTATGTTTAATGGAAGCATTGCAAAAGTGCTTACTGCTATTTATTCCAATCTGCTAATCAGTGTGCTTTATTGGGAGGATTGAAGCTGTTAATGTTAGAAGTTATTATGAAACCATGATTAATAATTTTTATTATTTTACTGTTGCATTTTTTCTTAGATTTTTTTGGATTAATACTTTAAGAGATTAACTGAGTTGTTTGTTTATTCTCTGTACCTTGTTATGTTTAACTTTCTCGTCAGACCAAAGTCATAATTCTAAAATGCTCTAGAGTGACCATAAATTCCTTAAATGTGTTTTATTTATGATCAAAGATACTATTTATTTTTCCTCAGATTAAAACTAATAGTGTTGCTGGATAATAGTCTTGACTGACAAACATGGTCATTTGCAGCTGATAGAATATCAGTCTAGGCCTGTTTGGCTTTCAAATTCTTCAATGAAATGTCAAGTATTATTCAGATGGAATGTCTCTTAATCTGGCTCATGCCTGTGGATCAGATGTAAGCTCTGATCTACTTACTGTTTAATTACCATGCTTGCCTGTCTGTAGCCATGCTCCATGCAAAGATGGTAATGGACATTAACACTGTGGAACTGTAAGCACCCAAATTAAATGCTTTCTTTTATAAGTTGCCTTGGTTATGATATCTTAGCATAGTATTATAAAAGTAATTAAGGTAAAAGTTGATGCCTGAGAATAGGCTATTGCTATTACACACCTGACCGTGCTAGTTTCTGGAGAAATGTGGAAGACAAGGGTACTTTGAACTAAAAAAAAGAAATTGAACACTGTAAATATGGTTTAATTCCCATCCTAGTAGGAATTTGGAAGACAGTGCTGAGAGCAATAATGGGATATGGACGCCTAACTCAAGAGGTTTCAGATGGGGACAATATTAGCAACTAGGATAGAGATCATTCTTATAGTATTTCTGTAAAGAATGTGACTGCTCCTTGCCTGTCCTAAGAATCTGCCTGAGGCTAAATAGAAGAGATTTGAACTAATTTATCTGGCAGATAAGATTTTATACAGCCAAAACCATACACTGGAGAAAAGATGACATCTTCAATAAATGGTGGTAAGAAAAAGTATGCCCACATGTAGAAGAATTAAATTAAATCAGCATCTATCACCTTGCACAAAAGCCAACTCCAAAATTTGAGATTTTAGTACAACTGGTTTCTAGGCTTTGAAGAGGAGACTCATTAACCTATTCGAGTATGGATTATTTAGAAGAACAAAATTCACTCTATGTATCTTTGAGACTTAAATAGCTCATTCAAAAAGCACATAATTACATAAAGAATTGCCCTGTCAATACCAGAACCTGCTTAATCTACATGTATCAAGGAAAGTACCCCCTCCCTACTCCATAGTACGCTCTTTCCACATGTGACCAACAGTGAATTGCTAGGATCTTCAAGCCCATAGTTGAGGCCAATAGAGAAAGAAATTTTAATTGAAATCAGACCATTCTGCAAGCCACTGATGGCCTCAGAGAATCTAGTACATTAGTGTGCAATGAGCTTTGAAGAAGTCTAAACAGGTACTATGGAAACAAAAACAGCTTTTGAATCTTTTAACAAAACTCACAGCTTTGAAATAGAAAAAAAAATCATAAAGATGTCATTCAGCTTGTATAGAGGTAAATTTAGTTTACAAAAACTGCAATTTATGTAAGTATCATGAAGTTACTGACAAAAATGATATTAGGGTGCAAAATGAGAGTCTTTTTTCCGGAATGTGGCCCACATTCGGATGGAGTTTCGGAGTTCTGGGGCATGGCCCTACACCCACACACATACAGGCAGCAGTAAGTAGACTCTCTTGCTCACCAAAACAACATAAGGACGTGAGGTGGGAAAGTGGAGAGAGGCACTAGAATAGTTGGAGTGTAAGGTGTAGGAGATAGATTTGTTGAAAACATGTGTCATGGATGTATGAAATTCTCAATTTATTAATTCAAATAAAATGCAGTAATCTAAATTCCTCTGGGAAAAATCATGATTATTCATCAATCTTGCTTTACTGGGAAGATACCCTGATTTAAGTGGTAACAATGAAATACTCTTAGTAACAAATAGGAGTAAAATGTAGGGGCTGCTTCAAAGATTTGACAATGTAGGAGAGGAGATAAAAGGAAAAAAGAAACAGAAGAAAAAAAACAAAAGTGGAAATGAGATAAAGAATTCCTAATAAGTAAATCGCAGTTCTTAAAAGCTAAATATTCTGACAGAGGAAATATATGCAGAGAAATAATAATGAAGGAACTATTTGATCATGTCAAAATGGCTCACTGAGTGCTAGACCACACGTTTTCAAAACTCAGGAAGCTTCTTGTCAGGTGGACTAGTCTTCCTGTGTTTGCATAATACAATAAAATAGGCCAGTGTTTTAAATAGTGAAAGTTTTCTCACATAGTTATAACGGCTGAGACATGGAAGGCCAAATGCTGACCAGGTATCTTTCATTCTGAGATCCCATCTTGTGGTTGTTGTGTTGAGTTCTCACATGATTTTTTCTTACTGCACATATGGAGGTCTCAGGTGATATTGATCCTTGGACAAGAGTGATACAGCTGGATTTTATTGTTTGTTTATTTTTGTTTATTTTATTTATTTATTTTTTTGAGACAGAGTTACTGTGTGTAGCTTTGTGCCTTTCCTGGAACTCACTCTATAGCCCAGGCTGGCCTTGAACACACAGAGATCTGCCTGTCTCTGCCTTCTGAGTGCTGGGATTAAAGGCATGCACCAACAGCCCCTGGCTTGGCATCTCTTCTTATAAGTGTGTTCATTCTGTAGGAACAAAGCATAGCTTTCATTGTACCATATATTGTTACTATTTCACTGTTACTGATGGTAAGTGCTCCAACATATAAAGTTTCATGAAACATATTCAGCTCATAAAACTGAGGTAAAGAGACCTTATTTACTAGATTAAAGATCATGTGCTATATTTAAAGGAAAATTGTGAGATATTAAAATTTTCCACAATACTAGGAAGTATAAGCTTTCAGGATATTTTATGTTAGCCATACCTGGATTCTTCTTTATTTAACCATTTAATACATTGAGTGATTTTTAAGAATACTCCATTATTTGGAAAAAATAGATTAAAGTCATACAAATATCAAAGTCAGAAGGAGGAGTTCAAATCAGTTTAGTATTTCCTGGAATATTATTATATGTAGAGTGACTCAATCAAATAACCCAGAGGTTCTTGACCTGAGTCATGATCCCTTTGGAGATCAAATGACCCTTTCACAGGAGTCACCTAAGGTCATTGGAAAACACAGATATTTACATTATGATTTATAACAGTAACAAAATTATAATTACGAAGTAGCAACGAAAATAATTTTATAGTTGAAGGTCATCACAACATGAGAAATTGTATTGAAGGGTTACAACATTGGGAAGGTTGAGAACAATTGATAGAACTTCTCCATTTTTCACAAGATAAACATTTTCAGCAAATGAAAATTTAATAGAACATACATCTCTGGACACAAACAAGCAATAAACCCTGTGATGACAGGCACTGTCAATTTCATAGCACAAATTGTATACCTACTCGCCATAACAGTATGAGCTATTGTTTATAACAGGTACACTGAAAACCTATTTTAATTACTGAATGCTCTGAAGCTACATTTCATATGTAAATGACATACTAAGGAAGGAAAGTAAAATAATAGTAGTTTAGAATCATGAATGAATGCTTATTTTGGATCCCCAGTGCTGTGATATAAATAGGCTGATCAAGCAAATTCAGGGAGAAAAGGTTTATTTTAGCTTATGCTAAAGCTCACGTAGCAGGGCAGTCGAAGTAAGTGCCTGAAGCAGCTGGTCACATCACAATCACAGTCAGGAAGCAGAGGGAGATAATGCATGCCTATTGTTTGCCTCTTTTTCATCCATAATGGATGGGTCTGCATGCCTCAATAAGCACAATCAAAATAATCCTCTCTAGGTATGCTCAAGGTTCATCTTGTAGGCAATTCTAGATTCTGTCAAATTGATAATTATTCCTATCCATCACAAGGGCATAGTAAACATTTAATTTTAATCTATTGATGAAATGACATTTGTTAAAACATGAAAAAGATGATTTACTTGGTAACTATAGAATAAGAGAATTTGGTACATGTTAATTAAAATTAAAAACTTGAATAATTAAGAAATGACTGAATGGTATAGACAACAATAAATCAGGTAAGATAATTTTAAATCAAGATATGAGATCATTAAGAAACATTTTACATGGTTAAAAGTAATATTTTTATAAAACAAGTAACTTAGAAATTTTATGTATTGAACATCAAGACAGAAGACTAGAAAAGGCAATATTTTAGAAATCTATAACAATGTGTTGGAAACACATTTTTAGCATAATTTGAAAGAAGAAGTAGACAAAACTCAAGTGAATAAAAATGCTATCTTTGGATCATTGAATTGTTTATGTAATATTTAGAACATACTACCTACAATTTTATAATGAAAGAACATCACACTCAGTACTTGTAGCTCCTTTGTGTCATGACCATTAAGTAAAATGTGGATATTCATACAATTCTCATAGGAATGTGGGAAGATATGTACTGATAAATGTGTATCATTTATACATAATGTAATCTCCTTTATGATTCTACACCATTATTGTTTTACTCTTGTTCCCTACTATCTTAAAAATGCATATTTGAAATTTAGTTTTAGAGCATTCAGTTATTCACACAGCTTTCCATTTGCAAGAATGAGTAGCTATTGCACTGTAGCCTATGCTGTTATTGCCATCAAGCATAGAATTCTACACAAGGTCTTCTTCCCATATAGCTGAAAAACACCCAAGAACATGCTACATAGGTGAAGCCAGCCTCCAATTTGTCCTCCTGATTCAGCTACCCACATGCTGGAATTACAGGTATGTGCAATTTTGCCAAGGACACTGGAAAAAAACAAGCAACAGATGAATGTGTATGCTCAGGCCTGCCATGTCTTGGATATGGTTTGATTATGCCCCTGTGTTAATGTATCAAAAGTTTGGTCTCTATTGCGATGAATCTTTGAAGTGGTGAACAAACAGCAAGTGGATTGTGTGTGTGTGTGTGTGTGTGTGTGTGTGTGTGTGTGTGTGTGTGTGTGAGACAGGGTTTCTCTACGTAGTTTTGATGCCTATCCTGGACCTTCCTCTATAGACCAGGCTGGTCTCAAACTCAGAAATTCTCCTGGCTCTGCCTCCTGAATGCTGGGATTAAAGGCATGTGCCACCACTGCCCGGTGCAAGTGGATCTTAATGAGAATATTGTAAATCATTTAGGCCATGCTGTCGTAAAAGATTCTGGGATCTCAACCTCTCTGGTTCTTGAGTTAAGGATAATCCTCTTCACATATACAAATTCCACATGTCATGTGACAGAGCTGATAGGGCCTTAAGAAGAGTACATACTGGAGTCATACTCTTGAAACTTTAAAATTGTAATTTAAATAAACCTCATATGCTTATAAAGTTAGCCTGTATCAGATATTCCTTTATACTAACCGAAAACAGACCAATACAGAAATTGAAACCATGGGATTATTGCTATCGTATACACTAAAATAAGAATGTGTCAGTGGTACCAGTTTCAGGACAAAAGTTGGAAAAGCTTGAGAGGAGACTGGCCTAACAATGCAGAACCCCCTCAGCAGTATCATGAATGATCTAGTGAGGGTTCAGGAGATAATATGGGGGAGAGCTCTAACTCTATTCTGACATCTTAGTGATTGTATGAATGGTTAGGTCATAGACAGAAGGCTCAGAGCAAAGTAGCTCATGCAGAAAACCACTTACATGAAATGAAAATCTTATTGGACACAGGATAGAAGTGACCCCTGTAGATTAAGGCCAAAACATTCACTATATTTTGCTCGCCATAATATCTTTTAGATAAGATTAACTGCTGCATTTAGTCAGATTTTCAATGAGACTTACTAATGAGGAAAACAGGGTAAAGTGGTGCAGATGATTTACAGCCTGGAGAAAAAATTTGAAAATGGAAGCATGCAGCTGATCAAGAATATACTAAGATTTTTTAGCTTAGTTGAAGTATCAATTCTTCCTGCATTCAATATCATTACTTGACATACCATTTTACATGTGACATATCCATTTCTAGGCCTTCTTTTGTCCAAATTCTCAGCTCTCTGTAAAATATAAAATAAATGTACTATTCCCTTCCTCTTTGTGGTTTCTGCAAAATCATCAAAGTTCTGTCTGTAGTTGTCATTGTGTATATGATACAATTAAATGAATGTACACATGAAGTGTTTGTCATCCAGGACCACCTGTCCAAGGGTTACAACAATGCCCTGGGCTCTTCCACATCAATCATTAGTGAGAATACCTTACAGACTTGCCTACAGGCCAATCTGATGGAGTCATTTTCTCAATTCAGAATCCCTCTTGCCTTTCCTTTCTGGCTTGTATTAAGGCTTAAAATCAAATAAACAAACAAAAACAAAAACAGCACATTATTGTTGTCAGTTATTAAATTAATATTTTATAATGAGAACTTTATATTTAGATCTAATAATTTAATGAATTCAGAGCTCTTAATCTAAATATTTTTTATGCATTTATTCTCCAAGTTAAGTTGAAGCACAGCATGCTATAAAAAAACTGTACTTTTGTCCACAGCACACAGCAAGGACATATCCTAAAGTTTCTTGTTTGAAAGTCACTTAAAAATATTGAAGCAATTTAAATATGCAATACTGTCATAATTATAGGCATAATTACTCCTAATACGATGATATGCTAAACTAAAAACAATCTGAAACTCCTTATGAGTGTGATAGCATATGTTGGGATGTTGCATTTGTAATGATAATCTTTTACAATCAATATTTTTAAAATATTTTCTCTTCAGTTACTAAATGGATTACTGATGGTTATAAAATGCATTAAACAGTTATATGCATTCATCAACTGGATATATATATATATATATAGAATAAATATGAATATATCAGACTACATATATCAAAAAGAAGCATTGTTTTCAGTTTTGTTCCTTTATAATTCAGATATGTTTCTGTGAAGTTTATTTATGGATATAAATACCTCAACCCCAATGTATTAGCAATACAGTCTGATTGCTTAGGTAAATGAAAGTACATACTTCTGAGGGTTGTGTTCAAACTTGAGTGCATGTTGTAAAGAGAAGTAGATACTTAGTTCTGTGGCATTAAATTTGTAGAGGGGCATCTAAAATACTATAGATGATAGCTAGTGTAGCATTCAAGAAAAGATAGAAGATAGAAGTCTTGTAGAGATTTCCAGGTTCTAATCTCTGATCTACCAATTATTCAATTTGAGGATTTTAGTCATCTCTCTATGCCTTCCTTTACAATGAATATTGAAGAGAAAATAATAATTCTTAAAGCGGTTGTGTTTTTGAGAAGTTTAATGGACTTACAAAGTCGCAAAGTAGTACATAGCATAAAACATACTAACCAAAAAACTATTTAAAAATGATCTCATCCGTGTCACATTTATTGTGATGATCTCAAGGTGACCTTATCTGCAAATAGTATCTGCAGACATAATTATTATGAAATTATAGTAGATTACATGGATGGAAACTAAACCCAATGACTGATATCTTTTTTCCTAATCACAGAGAGGTTACAGAGAGACACGGGTGATATTTCCACATGATCATGGAGATAAAGATTAAGTTAATGCAGCTACAAAACAGGTGCCAAGAATCTCTGGTTATCAACACGTATCATAAAAAGAGGTGTCTCGTAGAACAGGTCTAAGAGTCTTGGAGGGTGGATTTCTGATGCTGTAGACCATAAGTCTGTAGTACTATTTCTTAAAACCTTAGAAAATAAAATCAATATATGTAGAAATTATTATTACTAAGACAACAAAATCATAATCCAATTGTAGATAAAGGGTGTTTTTGAATTAACACTTAGAAAATCATGGAAACCTATATATCTTATGAGGCAGTCTGAGTTTTAACCAGAAATAAAGGATTTAAACACTTAATTTTAAACATTCTATATTTAAACATTCCATATTGTGATACAAAATCCTAATGTATTTTTGTCATTAATACCTTTTGGAAAACAGAAATGAGCATAGCACATTGAAAACAACAGTAAACAAAACAGAAAACTCACATGTAGTTGTCTACTGAAAGAAGCCTTTAGAAGAGTTAAAGTAAACTATGCTTTATTTTAGATATCAATGCACAAAACGAAACAGAGTAAGACTGGTAGAATTATAACTGGGAAGCAGGGAGAGTGGCATCTTAAATTCGCATGTTCTGGCACATATCACTCTTCAAATGACACTGGAGTGAATAACAAAGGAAAAGAAGTGTGTTTTGGTGATCACAAATTCAAAAAGTTAAAAGAACAAATACCCCAATGTCCAAGTACACCTGATATGATGAGTGGAATAGGATGCAAAAGGAGTTGTGCACATATCCATGTTAAAGGATAATGTTTAACGCAGGACACCTACACCCCACCGCCCACACATAGGTTATATTTAGATACATGACAAACACATATGCATTTGATAAATTTATACCTGTAAAAATTTCTAAAGACATGCTAAGCACTGAACTCTTCAGTCTTTAAGAGCTATCTGAAAGGAGCTATCGTTTAAGGTGGAAACCACTGGATTCAGTGATCTGAAGCTACAAATGTGAGTGGATCTAGAAGACACACTCATTGTCTCATGGGTTTTATATTTCAAGGGTAATATCATTTTAGGTTATTTTTAATAACTCATAGCAATTTCTAGTTGTGTTTTGTATTCATAATTTACACATATATTTTTGTCAGAATCATTGTATGGAGAAAAAAGGCTTATAAATGTTTAAAAGAAAAATTTAATAAAATTAATGCATTAAATAAATTAATGAAAAAATATAGGAATTTTCGCTAAAGATATCACTCTATGCATCATTTAGCTTGTAAGGTTGTTTCATGGGTGAAAAGTATCCTATCACCCTTCCCACTAACTCTTCACTCCAGAACTCAGAATTCAGGTTTATTATTTAATTTAGGTGGTGATAATTATTCTGAATTGCATCTTTGGTTATGCCATTTTTCATTCATGTGTAATAAGTTCTAAGATATTGGTGGGTATATGGACTACCTATAATAAGCTACATACTTCAAATAAAAATGTGATGTTTAATGTTTTTAACATTCAATTTATTTTTTAAACTTTTAATCTATATAAAAAGGTCATAAGTATGGCTTGTGATTCTGGGGCATAGGAAATCCAAGAGTTTGATGCAATATGAGAGAGTTATAACCTCAGCATTTCCAAACTAATTATTTACCATACAGTTGTGTTCCCAATTAACAGTGTACAGTTATTGACCACTGTAAAAGAATTTTAAGAAGTGTTTCAGAGGTTCTGGGTTGAATATAGTTTTATGTGTTTTGTCAGTGACCTGGGAGAATAAATATATGGGTTGGTTAGCCCTTTAGAGTTGAATATTATAATTCAGATCGACCTTGACAAGCTAGAAAAGTAGTCAAAAATAAATTATAATTTTTAGGTCAAGTATAACATAGCAGCTACAATAAGGTAAAACCATGATATACACAAGGCAAGAAAGGATTAATTAACATGGCAGCAGAAAACTTAGGGGAATCTGAATGGAGCATAATTCAGTGCAGTAGCTTTATTTAAGAATGTGAACACATACTATGGAAATATACCATAAAATATAATACTATTCTCATGTAAAACATCTGGATATTTGGAATATTTTTCATTCTTTGGTTTAATAGTAAACTAGTCATCTTAGTCAGGTTTACCTGCTGGGATGGAACACCATGGCCAAGAGAAAGTTGGGGTGGGAAGATTTTATCTTGTTTTTGCTTCCCCATCACTGTTGATCATCTAAAGAACAGGGCAGGTACTCAAAAAGCAACTGATGCAGAAGCCATGAAAGAGAGCTGCTTATAGATTTTTTTCCTTTTTCCTCATGGCTTGCTTAGACCCCCCACAATGGACTGGGCTGTCCCATGTGAATCATTAATTAAGGAAATACCCTATAGACTTGCTGTCCATTATATCTTTTATTTGTTGTTGTTGTTGTTCCATGGGAATTTATTTATTCTAATTAAACTTTATTCATTTTACATACCAATCACAGATACCCCTCTTCCTTCCTCTCACCCCTCCATCCTCCCCACTACCCCCCATTTCCTCCTACAAGAAGGTAAGGCCTCCCATGGGGAGTCCACAGAGCCTGCTACATTTAGTAGAGGCAGGTCCAAGTCCCTCCCCCTCCTCAAGGCTGTGCAAGGTGTCCCACCATAGGATATGGGCTCCAAAAAGCCTGCTCATATACCAGGGATGGATCCTGATCCTACTGCCAGGGGGCCTCTTAAGCAAATCAACAGAGGGTGCCTGAACTGGTTTATCCTAGTAATCAGATTGGTGAATACCCTGCCATCATAGAGCATTTCTCTAGTAACTGATGGAAGTAGATGCAAATGTCAGTGATATCTTAAGGAGACATTTTCTCAGTTGAGATTCCCTCCTCTCAGATGATTCCATGTCAAGTTGGCATGGAAACTTGCCAGCACACCAGTATATTAAACTTTAGACAGTTAGAATCAAGAGAATTTTCAGAGGGTATAGAAGCAAGAGGGGAAATTAGTGATTAGAAATTTAGAAATTAAAATCAACAGTTAAATTGTTTCTATTGTTTGATGGTAAATAAGGAATGATTTAATATCCACATATATGTCAGCAATTAAGTGGCAGTGGCTCTGAATTATTGACCCACTAATTTCAGCTTCCATTGTACTCTTCTTGTTAGAATTCTAGCAAGGATGAAAAAATTGGCAGTGGGAAAAACATAGCTAAAGGAAGAATAAGTTGTATCAAGGATTAGCAATTTTTAATTTTTTTTTTTTTTCTGAGAGTTGAGGTGTGGACTCAGTTTTATGACCATTTAGGTCTGAGCAGTAATTGTCACCAATAAACAGCATTTCAATGTGTAGTTTACAGTACATATTTTTTACAGAGATGAAGCCAATATTGCTCTTTTTAGCAAATTTCCTAGTAGTAGTTGACATGAAGTATGTTAACATCTGTATGAGTATATTAAAGAAAGTTTGCAAAGATGTAAACAAGTTTACTTCCCAATCTAAATTTTTTGGGTTTTTTTAAAGTAATTTTCTAAATAGTATAATATAATGACTTCCATTATTTAATTTTGAATTTATTTAAATAATTGATTTTATATGGAAATATGATTAATTATTCTATTATGATGTTCTAAATAACATTAAAATATAAGTTAAAATATCCTCTAAGTAATTCTGCCAATTTATCCTTATGTTAAAATTCCTGAGCATTTTAATACTAGCTTCAGGCATTCAATGAGAAGATTAATTACTTTTAAGTGACCACAATATTGTAATGTATTTGAAATGCAAATTATTTTGATACTTATGAATTTGGCAGACATCATTCTCTTTCTGTTTATATATGTCTTCAGTTTTTCCCCATTGCCAGAGGCTTGGGATTTTAAGAGTTTTACAGTAGTGAGAGTCTCCAGAATGTAAAGTAGTAAGGGCTGGGATTACAATAGCATGCCTAATTTCACCCCATGATAAAACTAGTGCCCTTTAAGCACAGGGCATAACAAGCAGCACTGAGTCTGTCTAAGAGAGATTTTAGCCATCTAAAAGATTCCCTCAGTAATGTCTATTTTGTTGCCTAGTTAGTATTGCTGAGTCCCCCAGGCTTCCATAGGGCACAGACAGACTGGGTTCGATCAGTGCAATACTTTGCACTCTCAAAAGACTTTGAGTATGTTGAGTAACATTTTGAAATTTGAGTATTTTAAGATCAGGTTTTTAAAATCCCTTATTAGTTTTTTTTAATCTTTTTTTTTTGAGGACTTTTTTCATGATCATAGTATTTACACTACTCTTTGCTATCCAGGGCGTCTTCTTCAATTGTAATTATATATGTGTGTGTGTGTGTGTGTGTGTGTGTGTGTGTGTGTGTGTGTGTATGTTTGTGTCTATGCATATATGTATATATGCATAACTATATACATATTTATGCAAATGTATATACAACCCACTGAGTCCATTTAATATTGCTCCTATGTGTATGTGTCCAGGGTTAACAAACTGGAATTGAACGTACTATAAGAGAACACACCGTTGCATAAAAGTAATTTTGCTTTTCTCAGAAGTTATTAACCACTTTTTCATCTAGGGATCAGGCCATGGGGAATTTCCCTTGTCCATGTTGGCATATCAGCAAGTGTTTCCATTATGCTCTTGTTCAGGTAACCATATTGTTGAGGTTTCAGTGGGGATGATTAATTTCCCAGATTAACGACGGGACACGATCAATCACTAGGCATCCTGGGATACTGGCTCATATAGTCATATTTTTTCTTTTATTTTTGAGATAATTTAATTATAATATTCCTCCCTACCCTTTTCTCCCTCCACAACCCTCACCTTGCTCTCTTAATTCATGCTCTCTCTCTTTTTTTTTAATAGTGAAATATTTTCCCTCCATTTCTTGAACTGTTGCCTAAGCCTTAGGTGTAGAGGTTACATTGCAGACGTAACAGTTTCAGTCTGGGGTCACACATGCACGTAATCTCTGTATTTTGATGAGTTGATCTGTAACATTCCATCCTGCAGGGAAATGCTTATGACAGAAGGTAAACAAATCTAAAATGGTTTCAGTAAGACCCTGAAACTGATCAGAATCACTGGGCTTCTCTGCTGTGAAATGTTCTTCTGTACTCTGTGAATGGGTATTACTCTCATTTGGTTGATAATAAAGCAGTTTTGGTCAATGAATAGGCAAGATAAGGATAGGCAGTACAATCAAACTGAAAACAGAGATGAAGAAGGGCAGAGTCAGGGATATGCCAGACAGCTACCAAGGAAGCAAAACATGTAGAAGATGAGGTAACAAGCCACAAACCACATAGCAAAGCATAGATAAGAAATATAGAGTAATTTAAATGTAAGAGCTAGCGAGTAATAAACCTGAGCCATCAGCCAAGCATTTATAATTAATATAAGCCTCTGAGTGGTAATTTGGGAAGGAAATGGAGAATGAAGTGGGACAGAAAAAGACTCCATGTACACTCCTCCCTCCAAAAAGAAAACAATAAAGACTGCAAACTGTCACTATCAGGCAAGCCAAGCCTCAAAGAAGACTGACACGGAACCAGATGACTGGAAAAAGCAGAGACGAGCCAAGTTGCCTTGAAGAAGTTTAGCCAAACCTGAAAAGGACTGTTCATTCTGTTGAGCTGCCTAGAGGTTGTGGAATATACTTCAGATTTTTCAGCTTCTGTATGCTCTCATCCATACTGGGATGGGATTTGATGATACAAATATCTTTTTAGTCATTTCGGCTCCTGTAGGTAACTCCTCACCTACATTCCTGTAAGTAACCCAATACAACTCATTGATTCACTTTGCTTGGACTTTGGTGGTCTCCCTTTCTATGGTGAGTAGACATGTAGTACGTCTGCCCGTGAAAAGTCTTGTCACACAATACAAAACAATATGGGCTATGGTGTTTCTCTTAATATACTCCCAGAATCTGAAAGAAAAGCCTCATTGCTGAAGACACCATATACTTCTGATACTTGGAGAAATAGAGCTGTAATTTACCTCAAAGCTAGCTCCCTTAAGGAATGGCTTTCATGGTATTATAAGTTCTCATGGAAGTTACAAAGGGAGAGGAGCAATCAATAGTACTACACAGCTATAATAATTGTGAATCACAGAAATGGCTGTATGTGCAAAATATTCACAGTAGTTAAATAGTGGCTGTTTTATCTTAAGGGAAACCGACTGCTGTCTAATTGGACTCAGGGGCCATATAACACGGGGAATAATGCCTAGTACTGGAAACTTAATCTACTATCTATTTTTGCAAATTTTATTTTTTTTACAACTGAATAGAATTCAGTCATGATTGTAGACTACATTTTTAGCACCCAAATCTCACTTTAAAATCATTTAGGTCATTTCTATTTCCTAGTTGTGAAAAGAGTAGCAGTTAACATTGCTAAACCAGGTTCTCTATTGCAGGACACCTTTGGGTGTATGCCAAGGAGTGGTCCAGCTATATGGGTGGAAGGTCCTATTTTAACCTTTTGGGAATGATTCACACTGTTTTCCACAGTGATGCACCCCTTTGCAATCCCACAAACAGTGAATGAGGTCATATCTCATCTCATATCTTCAATAGTTTGTTGTCAAGTATTTGATGAGTTTTTGTTCATTCATTCATTTAAATTTTGAATTTGTCACTCTAAACAGGGCAACATAAAATATCAAGAGTAGTTTCACTTGTATTTCTTTGACTGCTAAAGGTGATTCTAAGATAACTCTTAGCCACTTTTTCCTTCTTTTAGAACTCTCTGTTCAGAGACATATCTCATTTTTAATTTTGGTATAGTTTGTAAATAATCCCATTCTGCAGGCTTCCAATTCCTGATAGATTATTTTCTTTCATATACAAAAAGTTTAAACTTTTGTGAGCTTCCATTTGCAAATTCTTGACCTTGATTCCTGACAAAATGGAGCCATTACCAGAAAGTCCTTTCTTACATGTATACCATGTATATTTTTTCTAGCAGTTTTAATATTGTAGATTTGATATAGAGATGTTTATACAGTTTGGAGTTGATTTTGTGCAGGATGAAAGATGTTGACATAGTTTCATTCTTCTACATGGGGACATCTAGTTTTCCCATGACAATTTGTTGAAAATGCTGTCTTTCTTCCAGTGTACATTTTTGTCAAATATTGGATGTCTGGAATTTTATACACTCATGTTTAGGACTTCCATTTTGTTTCACTGAACTACATGTCTGTGTTTGTGCCAAAACTGTACTGTTTTTAATCACAATGGTTATGAAATGTAGCTTTGAATTTTATTTGCTAACCTGTCTTTTATTGTCCTTTTTAGTCAAGATTGCTTTATCTGCAGTTTTTGGTACTTCCATATGATTTTTATAAGTTTTGTTTTCTATTTACATGAAGAAAGATCCAGATATTTTGATTGTGAATGAATTATATATGTAAATAACACTTGTAGGATAGCCATTTTCACAATAACAATTTTACTAAACCATGAACATGATTGGTTTTTCTGTCTTCCATTTTTCTTTTCAGTCTCCTCAAAGATTTCCATTTTCCATTATAAGATCTTTGGCATTCTTGGTTAGGCTTATTCCTAGGTACTTTTGAATGCTTCATGATCTTTCTCTCATTGCCAATAATTAACATATATAAACACTACTAATTTTTAAGTTGATTTTTTTTATCCTTCTATTCCTGAAAGTGTTAATCATTTCTGGCAGTTTTCTCATAGAAATGAGAGAGAGGGAGAGAAACTTCTCATGTACAAAGATGAATAATCTCTTTTCCCCTTTTCTTATTCTGTCTAGCTAATTGCTTTCACTTACCTTATTGCTATAGTAGGGAATCAAGTACTATATTACAGAGGTTTGGGGATAGTGGACTATCCTATCTCATTTCTGATTTTAATGGAATTGTTTCAAATTTTTCTATATTTGGGATGATGTTGACTGTGGCTTTGTAATATAGAGCTGTTTGTTTTTTGAGACAGGGTTTCTCTGTGTAGCTTTGTGCCTTTCCTGGAACGCACTCTGTAGCCCAGGCTGGCCTCAAACTCACAGAGATCCACCTGGCTCTGCCTCCCAAGTGCCGGGATTAAAGACATGCACCACAACTGCCCGGCATATAGAGTTTTTATTATGTTGATCTATGTTCCCCACACTCCTGTTCTCTTCAGGATTTGTATCATGAAAATGTGTTGGAATTTGTTATCGGCTATTTATAAATCTAATGAGATGATCATATGATGTTTGTCTTTAATTCCATATTAAATAATTAATTATATCGAATTACTTATATTGTACTTCTATGATAAAACTAACTTGATTGTAATGAATGGTCTTTTTTGGGGGGGGTTGACTGTGTTCTTTTTTCTTCTAATAGATTTAGAAGAAACATTTTTTAATGTTATAATTTAATTTAATTTTACATATCAGCCACGGATTCCCTTGTTCTCCCCCCTCCCCCCCAGCCCACCCCCTATTCCCATCACCTCCAGGACAAAGACTCCCCTGAGGATTGAGTTCAACCTGGTAGATTCAGTCCAGGCAGGTCCAGTCACCTCCTCCCAGGCCGAGCCAAATGTCCCTGTATAAACCCCAGGTTTCAAACAACCAACTCATGCACTGAGGACAGGACCCGGTCCCACTGCCTAGATGCCTCCCAAACAGATCAAGCTAATCAACTGTCTCACTTATCCAGAGGGCCTGATCCAGTTGGGGGCTCCTCAGCTATTGGTTCATAGTTCCATGTGTTTCCATTCATATGGCTATTTGTCCCTGTGCTTTATCCAACCTTGGTCTCAACAATTCTTGCTCATACAAACCCTCCTCTTTCTTGCTAATTGGACTCCTGGAGCTCCACATGGGGCCTGGCCTTGGATCTCTGCATCCGGTTCCCTCCGTCTTTGGATGGGGTTTCTAGCATGACAATGGTCTTTTTGATACACACATATTCAGTTGTAGATATTTTATTGAGAATTTTCATCTATATTCATCAGTCTATTTAATGTTATAACTATACCTTGGCTTCTTTTGAGATTATAATTTAATTAAAACTGAGGTTTAGAACTAGAGTAACAGTTGCTTCATAGAAGAAGTATACAAGTATTCCTTCTGTTATTATGTTTTTAAATAATTTAAGAATTCTTGGTTGTAATTTTTCTTTGAAATCCTCACAGAATTCTGCTGGAAATCTATTTGGACCTGGGTACTTTTCAGTCAGAAGGCTTTTTATTAGTATTTCCATGGGTCTGCTCAAGTTGCTGATCTCTTCTTGATTGAACTTTGATAATTTGTATGCACTATGAAATTCTTCTATTTCCTTTATATTTTCTAGTTTAATGGTCTATAGTCCCTTTTAATATTCTTGATATAGATTGTGTGTGCTATAATATTTGCCCTTATGTATCTGATTCTATTGAGTTCCCATTCTTCCTTTTTTCTTTCTTCCTTTTTTCTTCTTTCTTTCTTTCTTTCTTTCTCTCTTTCTTTCTTTCTTACTTTTTCTGAATAACTGTGCTAAAAGTCTTTACTCTTGATTTTGCTTTTAAATAACAAGCTCTTGGATTTGCTGATTCTTTGAAGTTTTCTTTTTCATTTCATTAATTTTTCTTCTTATTTTTAATTTTTACTCATCTATTTGATTTTGACTTATTTTTCTTGATATTTAAATTTATTGAGTTTCATTATTTATCATTTATTTGTGCTCTTTTGACTATTTAATGTAGGCTCTTTGAACCAAAAATTTACATTAGAATTACCTTTAATGTATTCAAGAATTTTCACTGTGTTGTGTCTTTATTTTTATTTACTTATGGGAACTTTTAAATTTATTTCTTTAATCCATTCATCATTCAACAATGTGTTGTTTGATCTCCATGAGCTCATGTGCTTATTTGATAACCTTTTCTGTGAACCAACAGTTTTATGATGATATGATCAGATGTCATGCATGGAGTTATTTCATTTATTTGATATTTGGTGTGATTTATTTTGTGTCCCAGGCTTTAGTATACTTTAGAGAATCTTCCCTGGGCTGCCAAACAAATGTATATTCTTTAAAGTTGTGTGGAACAATCTGTAAATATCTGTTCCACTCATTTGATGCATGCTCTCACTTAGTTTATGCTTTGTCCAGATAGACTGTCTATTGGAGAAAGCTGGGTATTGAAATTACCTACTATCAATGAACAGAGGTTAATATGTGTCTGGAAGTCCAGCAGTACACTTTTCCTTAAATTGGGAGTATCAGAGTTTGGCTGATATATATAATATGTATATATATATATATAATATTATATATATATATAGTAATTTCTTCTTGATTGATTGTCTCCTTATCCTTGATGGTGAATGTATTTTTTTATACACACACACACACACACACACACACACACACACACTAAATAATTAAATAAGTATAAAAAGGGGTTTGTTTCTTAATCCATTCAGATAACATGTGTCTTTCTTTGATTGGGTATTTCAAGTCATTAATATGTAAAGTCATTATTGAAAGCTCTGTGCTCTTTGCCATCATTATTTTTCTGTTTGTGCTTAGTTCTCTTTTGTATTTCAGTAATAACTTCATTTACTTTTATGCCACCTCCTGGCTATACTTCTCCCCTTTTCACTCCAAAGTATTGCTTACAAATATTCTATGTACAGCTTCTCTTGAAGACAGGAACTATTTTAGCCTGTGTATATTACAGAAAATTTTTCTTTCTCATTAATTTTCAATTATGGCTGATGGTTCTGCTGGGTAAAAAGTCTGAGTTGGTACCTATGGGCTTTAGAACATGGAACACATTGCTAGAGGTGTAGCAGGAATCTTAACAGTTCTTATTAATAAAATCAAACCTGGGGCCAGTTATTGCGGTGAATACTGGAAGATCAGAGAGACAGAACAAGCCACAGCTAACCTCACCTGGCCAACTTCTCAGCTGATCTTGTTTCCTCAGACTGGAAGCCTCTGTGTCCTCATATCCAAATGGCTCTCAGCTGAACTGTGCTGCTCAAAACCTAAAAGCTTAACCAGCCAAATGCTAGACCAGCCAAATGCTTCTAGTTTCTGGTCTCCATGTCTTATATATCTTTCTGTTTTTTCCATCACTCCCTGGGATTAAAGGCTCACTTCTTGGGATTAAAGGCATGTGACACCATGTCTGGCTGTTTCCAGTGTGGCCTTGAACTCACAGAGATCCAGAGGGATTTCTACCTCTGGAATGCTAAGATTAAAGGTGTGAGTGCCACCTTTTTCTAGCCTTTGTATCTAGTGGCTGTTCTGTCTCTGACCCCAGATAAGTTTATTAGGGTGCACAATATTTTGGGGAACACAATACTACCACATAGAGGTCATTCGAAATTTTCTTTTTAACTTCTTATTAATTCTTTGTGGATTTTACATCATACATTCAGATCCCACTCATCTTCCCATCCTTTCGAATCAGCTCTCTGCTCTTTCAAGCCTGACCCAAATAAAGTTAAATTTAAGAGAAAAACAAACAAACAAACAAACACAAAATAAAACAACAAGAAATTTCGGCATGGAAGTTGTAGTGTGGCCCAGTGAGTCACACAGTAAAACCTTTAGTCTATACATCTTTACTTACAAGTGTTCGTAGCAGCCTGGGCCTGGATGCCATCATGGCCCTAGTTGGTATCACAGGTCACTCAGATCGGCATGGCCCAAGTGGCAGCATGGACCTCAAAGACCAACATGTCCCCAGGTGGCAGCCCAGACCCCAGACATCTGCTTAGTCTTCAATGGTTACAGGAGCCACAGACATCAACTCAGACCCCAACTGGCATAGGATCATGGACAGAGACATGGCCTTTGGCCGTAGTTTGGTTCCAGACTTTACCATGGCCTCAGGTGTCAGCCCAGAATACAGGTCTCTACATGGTCCCCTCTTGCAAGAGAAGCCACAGACATCAGCACAGAACCCGGCTGCATCAAGGCCATGTACCCAGACATGGCCCTCAGCAGCAGTCCAGTACCCCCAACCCCCAATCTCACCATGGTCCTTGTTGGTAGCCCAGATCTCTTAAATGAACATGGCCCCTGTAGGGGCACATCTCTTAGACATTGACATGGTCACAGGTGGTGGCCCAGACTCCAGGGAACCTCAGAGCCCTCAGTGGTAACAGAAGTCATGGACACCAACATAGACCACCATGGCTTTATCAAGAAAATGGACCCATACATAGCCTTTGGCAAGCCCAGGTCCAGACATCACCATGAACCTGGGTGGTAAGCAGGCCATCCACATCAGACCATTCCTCACGACCTTACCTCTTCATATCTGCCTCTTTCCCCAGCCCAAGAACCATTCTGCCTCTCTCTCTCCTTTCCCCCTCATACACTCGCTCACCACAATGGTGCCCAGTCACCTGGTGCCAGCAATTTCCAGGCAGCTTGTGATTGGTTTCTGCCTGCCCCGGACAAGTGGCCTGGGGCAGAGCTATGGCTGTCCTCCGGTGCCCGCTCCTCCCTTCTGGTTCTTGAAGTTTCCACTGAGAAATAAGTTATTATGATTTTTTTTCAATATGCTTTTCTTCTTTGGTCTAATTCTTGTATCTTATCTTCAAGTTCTGACATTCTCTGTCTTCCACTTGATCTGTTAAACTTGTAAGGCATTCTCCTGAGGTTTCTAATAGGTTATTGTGTGTTTTAATTCCGTATTGATTTAAGCTTGGGTTTCCTTCAGTATTTTTCTCTCTTTACTAAATTCAGGTTTTCTGGATTGTATTTGTCACTTCTCTCAGCTGTACATTTGTGTTTTCTTGAACTTGACTTGAGTTTATTCTTATTTTCTTTGAATTCACAATGTGTGTATTTGTGAGTGTGTGCCTGTGTGTGTGTGTGTGTGTGTGTGTGTGTCTTTTTCAAACACTTTGAATTATTTCATCATCCTCACAATTATTATTATCTTTTTGAATTCTGTGTCCTGGGGTTCATCTGAGTAATTTTCATTGGAGAACATTTCTATAGAAAAATGTCATAATATGGTCCAGGAATGGAGTTGTATGATTAGAATTCTAAGTGCTGTGAGAACACTCCTAAGAAAACAAAACAGGAGTCTTATGACCTTCAAGACACAAAATTGTTCTCAGAATGTATTTTTTGGGCTCCTCCCAGATGTAGCACATGGGAGTGAGTTTACTTCAAATTACTTACTTGCTGTTGTTATTCAATTATGCTTTTACAGAAAAAACATTTGCAGCTCATCCTTGTCATTGAACTCATGAGAAGTTTACTCATGTAATCCATCTTAGCCCTCAGAGTATAAATTTTCTGAGGCTCTGACTAAAGTTGGCCTGAGACTTTAGTCTGCCATTTATTGGCTTCATTCTCCTAGGTCCAGTCACCTCTAGAGTGTTGACAGGACTGGTGGGCATAGGGTAGACATCCTGTCTTGTTCTTTCATATATTTTGTGGTTTTGTGACCTGGGCTTCTGAGCTTCTTTTATTGCTTGAGTGTTACCCAGGGAAGGCTGATTGCAAGACAGGTCTGAGGGGGTAGTAGCTCAGTCCCTCAGATAATCAGTACCAATATTGGATTGCAGAAATGAGATTGATTCCAATTCACAGGAAACCAAGAACGCATGAAAACGGGATAGATAAGCTGGTCTATTGTGCAAAATCTACTGACTAAGCTATGCTTGGAAGTGTAAGGATGAGAAGGTTGTGCTATGGTTTTGGGTAATCATCAGGTTAGACTAGCACCCTGGGAAATAGGAATGGTGAACATGGACAGAATCTCAGAGAACGTATCAGGCTCACAAAGTACACAGGGTGTGTGTTCTACCCTGCTGGGGGATAATGCTCTTGTACACTGGTTTAATAAAATGCTGGTTGGTCAGTAGCCAGGCAGGATGTATAGGCGGGGCAAGCAGACTAGGAGAATTCTGGGAAGAGGAAGGGTGGAGTCAGGAGTCACTGTCCAGACACAGAGGAAACAAGATGATAAGGCAGAACTGAGAAAAGGTACCAAGCCATGTGACTAAACATAGATAATAATTATTGATTAATTTAAGTGTAAGAGTTAGTCAGTAATAAGCCTGAGCAAATGGCCAGGCAGCTATAAATAATATTAAGCTTCTGAGTGATTATGTTATAGGCAGCTGTAGGACCGCAGGTGAGAGTTATTTGTCTGGACCATGTGGAGCCAGGCAAGACTGGAGAAAAGATCCAGCTACACTACCCCAAACCTGAATCTTGAGAACAGCACAATCTGGGTAGGTATTAGAGAACTCACCAGAGTTTGCAAAAATTCCCTGCTAGTTTTGAGGAAAGATAGCAGTAGAAATCAAGGTGAAAATCATATTAACAAATATGCTATTTTCTCTAAAAACACGTCACGATGAAAGCATAAAAATATTTTCTTAGCCAACTTGTATCTATGTTAGTGTAGAGAACTGAAATTTTCCAGGTTTGTATATTCATCCAAAGCAATATTATTTACTTTTATTTAAAGTATTAAAGATAATTCAACAAAATTTAAATCAGTGGAAGTTTTATGTGATGTATATAAAATAGGAATTATACACCATTTCTAGGGCATATATGAAAAATGTTTGTTCACCTCTAAAAAGATAGAAATTATTCCACCCAACTCTAGCTTGGTGGACCAGTGAGTTTATTGCAGTTATGTCTATGTGTATAAATTAGGGGCTACTTAAGAGAATCATTGCTGACTTAAAAACAAAACAAAACAAAAAGGACCCCCTATGATTGTCAATGATGCCCAAAAGCTGCATCCCTAGGTCCTCCTCCTACATAACTTGGAATTAGCTTAGGATGTCATAGCATCTTCTTTCTCTCGCGATTTGTGGCTGCTTTCATAACTTTGAACATGGGACTTGTGAACATTATAGTTTATAGAAGGTTCCTGAGCCTTGCAAGTTCATTTTCTGGGGCATATGAGTCTCTCTTCTTCCTCCAGGAAGGAATGTTTTAATTTGGATAAAATTGCTACACAGACATCACACCTTCTTAAAGTTCTTTTACTATTCTACTCTCTCTTCCTCAATATGGCAAGATCGAAGAGCACTTCATATAGAAGTCTGATTCTTTTCTTCTATTTGTGGCTAAGTCTAGGTTAATTATTTCAGAGTAATAATCTTTATTCTTATGAACTTGAGAAGTTATGTGTCTCCACAGTAACCACCACCTACTGAAACAAAAAAGAAGTTTGTTTTCATCATCAAGGATGAATCCAGCTTGGGCCAAAAACATATTGTACTGTAACCAGAAGTGATTACTGATGAAGTGTACTCAGCTCACCAATTCAGATAGTTTTCAGGCCATTATCATGGTTCTTTCCATCAGCCACACCTGGCTGCTGAAAAGGCCAAAGACTAGGTGAGCAATGTTTACCTCCAATGTCCTTTTCCTTTTCTCATAGGAGAAATATTCATGGCATACTCTGGAGGAATAACTTTTACCCCTCAAGAGAAGATTCATCTTTTTATCTCTACTGTTTTACCTTTTATGTATTTCCAAGAACTGCTATTCCGTCTTTAAAGCCTTCCAAAAACACATTAGCATAACATTTGAATTTCTGCTATTTTTTTCCCTGAGAACTCTAGGTCAACATAAATCTACCCCAATTTTCTGTCAAGATCTGGACAGACCATTTTGTCTAGTTTGCCTTTCTCTTGTCCTGTTTTTCTTGATTGTGTACTTTAGTAATCAAATTCAATGTCATTCTAAGTCATTCAGATCTTCCAGCCACTCTCCTGCCTCACATCAGCTCTGATTTTCCCACTAAATCAAATAATTTCTTAATTCTCCTGAGAGCATGGACATATGAGGCATGGTGAAATGGGCATCCAAACAGTACTTCTTATGTTCAGCTTCATCAGTAGTCACACCTGTCTTCTCTGCTTCACTCCCTGATATTCATTAGGACTCCAGATGTTGATAGTAAGAATCCATAATACCTAATTTGAGCAGGTTTATCAAAGATTTATGTTCTTGTGATGCTTCAAGTTGTACAGCCTTTGATATAATATGTAGTTTTTCTAGATCAATAATACTCAGAGTGATCTCATCTGTTTCCTTGCCCCAGAGTCTCACAAACCAAGCTGTGAGACATTTACATTCATTGTTTTTTTTCACAATTCCAGTATTTCATATGCAGAATATTGCCTGAGTCTCATAATTTCCTCTACCAAACCATTACTAAGGGCCATGTCAGCATGCTGTACTGTGGGTTTTTCTCTTCCATTGAGTTACAAGTCAGACCTGAGGGTTTACCACCTTCTCTATCCCTAATGTTGAATTCTTTGCATGATTTCCATTTTTTAGAACTAAGGAAAAGCTCTTCTGCACGAATATTACTCGAATATTTCATGCCCCGTATGGTGGTATTTTATTTGTACTGAAATGTGATTTTAAATGTATGTTAATAAACAAAGTTGCTCGGGGGTCAGAGCTATTAGAGCCATAGCAAGAGCGTGGCGGTGTTGGCGCATGCCTTTAATCCCAGCACTTGGTAGAAGAGCTAGGTAGATCTCTGTGTGTTCAGGAATACAGCCAGCATTGGAGACACACGCCTTTAAGACCTGGAGGGCTGTACATACAGGCAGTGACAAGGCAGTCACGTGTTTGGGTTTACAACCAATGAGCAGGCAGAACAGAAAGTCTATGTAAAGACATACACACAAGAAGTAGCTCTCTTTTGGAGAGCTAGGAGCACCACAGGAGGAAGGGTAAGATTTTAGCTCTGAGCTCTGACCTCTTGGCTTTCTCTTTTACATTGGTCTGTGTTTCTTATTTAATAATACGGTTGGTTACATCTACAGACCTGCCCACTGTACGAAACAGAAAACTAACAACTCTTATTCAAACCTCCTTTTTGTACATTTGTTATCAAGCCCAAGGCTAAAAGTGGAGGATAGCATCCACTTGTCTTTTTCACATATGCATGCAAGTTGTGCTTGCTAGTTTTCTGTCAACTTGACACAAACTAAAGTCATCTGAGAGGAGGGAACCTCAATTAAGAAAGTATTTGCACAAGATTGGAATGAAGGCAAGCCTGCAAGATATTTTCTTAATTAGTGGTTGATGAGGGAAGGCCCAACCCATTGTGGGTGCCTGAGTTCTATAAAAAAGAAGGCTGAGCAAGCTACAAAGAACAAGTCAGCAAGCAACACCCCTCTATGGCTTCTGCATCTGATTCTGCCTCCAGGTTCCTGTCCTATTTTAGTTCCTGTCTTGATTTCCTTTTATGATAGTGTTGGAGTATCAGCCAGATAAACTCTTTCCTCTTCAAGCTATTTTGGTCATAGTCTTTCATCATCGTAGAAACCCTGACTAGGACATAAGATATATTGAGGAAGCAAGTTGATCCCCATTTTCATGTCTTAAAACCATCAATATATGTCATGCAATTGACATCACAGCCTGCTCATGATTTTTGTCTCATATATGCTACTTTCAGAAATTGCAATATGTTTTCTAGCCCATCCACCATTTGGGGGCATTGGAAATCTATATAGTCATATGTTAAACTCACTTCATTGGACAGAAGTGCCACCCCACATTAAACAGAGGAATCTGGCCAACTAGAGACCCACCCCTAAAGGATATTTTAATTTTAGATGGTTTGGTTCAAATCCTGTCACTCATAGTAGGGAGTATACAACCACTAGCAGAGCAACTAAACACATCAGCTTATACCATACAGAAAAAAAAAAAAAAGCAGTGTTATCAGGAGTCACCCAGCAGATGCTTGCCAACGTGTATGGGGCAACTTTTGCACATGTCAGCCCCCTTTGCATATCCCAATATTTGTGGAGGTCTCTGCAGGTGTCATGGAAGGCAGGGAAATTAACCATATATGGGTGAGAATGACAGCTTGGTTCAGTTTGACATAGTCAAACTTCAGGAGTCTGACAACAGGTGGTTTGCCGCCAGCATATTTAAACACAGTACAATTTGAGAAATACTTTCCTGATGTAATACTGTACCTGGTGTTCAAAGAGACATAATTACGTCAAAAATAAACTCACAATGCATGCCATTTCTTCCAAGAAGACAGGTTCTAGAGATAGGCTACCTGTATTAATTTAAAGGCCTAGGAAAGAATCTGGCATGGTTTCAGTCCTACAGATAGCATAAAGGTCCTTAGGTCTATTAACCAACTCAGGTCCTAGTTGAGGGAACCTGAGGAGTCTCTGGTTAAATGGATAGTGTAGATCACTGTTATTATATTATGATCTCCAATTCCCATATTTCTGGATGGGAAAAAAAGGTTATACATTCTTCCCTTTTAAACTTGTATGCTGAACATTCCTGGCTTCTCTGGTGATCTGTAGGTGTAAGGACCCAAAAAGTATTCATTGTATGGACCACCTCTCCCTGAATTACATTTGGTTCTTTGGAAACCATTTGGGCACTAATTGGGAGGCACGAAGAAACAACTGTTCATCTCAGATAGGGCACTATAACAGGCAAAAGAAAGGATTCCACCCAAGTCTGGCTTAGTGAACTGGTAAGTTTATTGGAATTATTTATGGGTGTATGCATAAAAAGTTACTTATGACATCATGGGTGATTCAAAGAAGCTGCATCATCAAAATGCTGATTAAAGTCCTGTGAAAATGCACAAAGACTGTATCTCTAGAGCTATCTGCAAAATTGTCAGGCAACTCAGACTGCCTGAGAGTCTCCTTACCCTTTCAACTTCTTATTGAATTTATAACCTTGAAAGGAGACCTAATGAGTCATAAATTTCATGAGCTTCTTAATCTTAGTGGACTTTATTTCATGTACCTCACTGTCTCAAAAGACTGTTCAAATTCAGAAAAAAACTAACTACACAAAATCATGACTTTTAAGTTACTGAAGAATCTTCATGAACATCAGCATAAATATCACCCCATAAGTCAAATAGTAAATATCCACTTCCTTTCTTTTCATTTTGAGTCTTATTAATATTAGGTTAATTAATCATTAAGTCATTTCCCCTCAAAACACTTCAAAACCACACAATGGTGATAGAAAAGAAATTTATTTCAATATTTATGCAAGTGAAATTAAATATATGAATACACTCATTTCTAATTTTTAGTTCCCACTTTTTCTAATATCATAGTGTTTAATGTGTATAGAGAAAGCATATTCATAGCAAAAATTATTTGAGACATGTGGTGATATTTGTAATCTAAGAAATAAAGCTTGTCTGAAGATAGGATAGAGTCAGCCACAGAGTTAAACATAGACGTCAGGCCCCAGCATTCAAGAGGCAGAGATTCTTCTGGATCTCTGTGAGCTCAAGGCCACATTGGGCTACATGAGATTGATCTAGTCTAGAAGAGAAACAGAGACAGACTGGTGGCACACACCTTTAACCCCAGTATTTGGTAAGCACATGTCATTAATCCCAGTACAAGGAAGGCTGAGACAGGAAGTGAAATGGCTGGGCAGAGGAAGGCATATAAGCAAGGCCTAAAGAGACAGGAACTAGAGAGCCTTTTGGCTGAAGACTGAGAGGCATTCAGTCTGAGGATTCATAGAGATTGGCTGTGTGAAGTGAGAAGTGGCTGTGGCTTGTTCTTTTTTCTCTCTGATCTTTCAGCATTTACCCTAATATCTGGCTATGGGTTTTTATTATAAGACCATTTAGGATTCGTGCAACAGAGGAATTAGGAAACAGCTATACAAAAACAAAGATCTAGTATGAAAATAGACCCAGTGATTACTGAAAACTCCACAGAAGATCTACTTTGCACAATGTGGTCCATTTACTCCTGGCAGGATTATATTCTTGCTATTAATTTTGTCTGGAAATAAGCCTTCTTTACAGTTTGGTATCCCCTAAGAGCAGATGGCTTTCCTGTCCTTTAAGTCCTGAAATGTGCATACTTCTCTTATTGCATGTTCACATCAGTTTCTAGTTGCTTGTTTGTATTTCTATGTCATAAGCTAAACATCTTCATAATGTCAACATCTGTTTTAGTAATTTTTATGTTCATCTAAAAAATAATACTTAGCACTTAGTTCAGACAGCTGTGAATGTGAGAAAGTTTGGGGTGAAAAGGGTTGCAGAAATCCAATCCCAACACAATTTTAATGGTTCTGGAAATTAAAAACAATTTCAAGTTTTTCTTGACACACTAGTAAAATAATATTACCACTATTATCCATTTTATAAAATTTTTCTATCTACTTTTCTGTTTATTGACATAATTCTCAGAGAAATTGAAGTTCTATGAAATATTTTTTTTTCTTTTTCCATATATTCATTCAGTGTACAAATATCAACATTTATCTTTCATTTTTCCATATGTATACAAAATGCTTGAAATACCTTTTATATTTTAAAGGTTATGGATAGATGACAAAACTGGGCAGAAAGAGGAAATGATATAGCTGGACAGAGAGAGCAAATGATATAGCAGAACAAAAAGGTATATAGGCATGGGTATACAGGAAGTAGGTCTCTTCGGAGACTGAGGTGTTTGTGAGGAAAGGTTAGCTTGTGGTTTTTCCTGTTCCTCCAATCTCAGTTTTAATCCTAATATCTGGCTCTGGGTTTTTTTTAATTAATAAGACCATTTAGAAATTTATCTATACCTTATATAAAAGGACTTTGCTCATTTTCTTTCTGTGCACAGAAAACTGGGACAATAGACACTATAAATTCAGAGGAAACTAGTGAGTGATACTGTCACCAGACTTACTTAAAGCAATGGGGTTATGAAACAGCAATTGTTAAACAATATTGCATTCATCTTCTCACTCCATTAATTTTATGCATTATGAAGCAAACATTAACAACTATTGAGACAGCTGACCAAATTAAAGGCGAGAAAGTGGGAAAGGAAAGCAAACCAGAAAAAAATAAGCATTGAATTTGACGTTTTGTGAAATTTTTTAAATGAGGATATGGTTAATTTTTAAAGAAAAACTAAAATTAAATTAAAATAGCTCTAAAGATGTCCTGGTATCCTTTCATTATTAAAATGTTATTAGGTACTCTCTCCCATGGTAAGATTGGTGGCGGAAAAGGTTTAAGAGTACAGAATTTGTCTGGTATGAAGGAAATAATGTTTCTGTTTGTGCACATATCAAATTTATTAGGAGTGCTCATTAGCAAAATATTTCTTCAACACTTATTATGGGTCAAGATTGCATTAGTAAATTAGCACTATAAAATTTATATTTTAATGAGATTTAATGTCTTGACAGGAGGTGCATAGTAAGTCAATACCTCAATAAAGATGCTTTTGTTGGTAGATATTCTTGTCATTACTATCTTCATCATTAAGAATTTGCTTTATTTAATTTTGTAAATAAGACTTTATAAGTTGACATAACTTACTACTCTTCCCTTATCAACCAAGACTCTATTTCCCTAAATTTTCCATATTTTTATTTGATTGTTAATTACCTCAATAATTTTAATATGATTATTTCCCTCTCTTTTTCTCTGTGTAAAAAAGCATATGTTCATTTTCTAATGTAAAGGAATGATTTTAAGTCATTTTTGCTGTCTCCTGTCATATATATTCAACTATTTCTAAGTTGAAAATAGAACACAGATAATTACTACTCTAAATGTACAATTCCAGAAGTATTTAAGTGTTGCTCATAGCTTTTGGTGGAGAAACATAAATTTAAATTTTATAATATTTTAATGTTTCAATAATCATGCTTACTGGCATTTACCAGAATACCCTACATAGAGAGGCATTCCTGTCAATGGTGAGAAGGTGATTCCACTCTTTGTCTTTTGTCTTGCTGGTAACAATCTGTGGACAACCTTTATGCCTTTCTGGACCTGGTCTAGACGTTTCCTCCAGCCCCAAAGCAACTGTTTGGCTTTATTCCTTTTAGGGTTCCCTCCTCTTCATTTGAAATAATACTACATGATACTGTTCATAATCTATTTGCACTTGAATAAAATTTCTACTTCTTTAGAATCAGAACACAATTTTGGCATCTGTAATAGCTTGGTAAATATATATTGGATGACTGATTCATAGCATTTGTTTAATATTTAGTATTAATATTGATATTAATACATTTTCTCAAATCATAGTTTACTGAACTCTATTTTGATATAGCTCATTTGAAAGAGTCTGCAGTGTCAAAAATCATATTAATTGACTAGAAAGAGAGCCAAAAATATTTGAAAGATAGTTCTTATTTCATAATCATAATTTACATATGAAAGACTTCCTAATATCAAGGAAGCTTATGAAACCTTCAATATTTGGGTTTGTGATTCCCATTAGGCAACAATAAATATTTTCAAAGCATTCCATTCATATTTAATTTAGAGGAAACAAAATTGAAGTGAGATTATATGTATGTTTGTTCAGTTTGTTAAGAAGACCTAGAAATGCATCATCTATACTATTTTGTTTTATAGTCAGCCATTGTACTAAAACCTGTTAAAAAATATAGACATTAGAAATTGGATGGAAGTTCAAAAGGAACAAAACAAGAGAATGAGAGAGAGGTGACTATTAAAGTCAGTGAAAACCTTATCGGGAACATGGCAATATGAAAAGCATAGGTTTCTCTAGACAGAGTGAGTCATCAGTACTGTAGTCATCAGGAATTTGTAAGACATTTGGATATTTGGCATTGTATAATGCCTAGCACAGACGTCCAAAGCCACAGTGAGTGGTGCAGAAGGAAGGGTGAGGGATAATAGTATTTTAAAAGTCATGATATATAGCTTTTATTTTCATTTTTCGTCTGGTAATTGTAATATCAAACTTATGCAAAAAAAGTTATATGAAAAAACACTGGGCAAATAGACTGAGCATCAGAAAGTTCAGATCCTCTCTTATAAAATCAAGAATGAAACTTTCAAAACTATTCTGTGTGTATAGTTTGTATGGAATTTCTTTGACTCTGGGTCTCCCCTGTGCAAGCAAACCATGCAAAAGCCCATTAGAGTCAGGGGCATTTTTTTTTCTCAAATTCATCTGCATATATAATGTTCTTTGATCAAAGTCTCCTCTTTTATTCTCTCCAATTCCCTTCCTCCCATCAAATCCCAACTTACCAATTCTCTCTCTCTCTCTCTCTCTCTCTCTCTCTCTCTCTCTCTCTCTCTCTCTCTCTCGTGTGTGTGTTTCCAACAGCCTTTAATTAGGGCTGTGAGCATGAGTGGGTATTATATATTTGAGGGAGGGCAGTGAATTAGTGGTTATATCAATATATCATTGCCTCCCTCAGCAATCACTATCTTCCTCTATGATTGACCCTTAGTGCTACCTTGTCCTAGCCAGGATAGAACATTGATGGGTCTAAACTTTGACAGGCATTTTGCAGGTAGCTAGTGCTTCTAAGAGTACATGGTCACAAATTCTCTGTCATTTCCATAACACAGCATTTTGCAACACTCCTTCCCACTCTTTATCTCTGAGATTCTTTCATCCTACTTGTCCATGATGCTTCTTAAGCCTTTGAGATGCTGAAGAAGATGTCCTATTTTGAGGTGAGCACTCAATAGTCACTTGTTCTCATCACACTGACAGTTATGATCCTCTGCATCCACTGCCATCCACTGCAAACAGAAGCTTGTTGGCTAAAGCTGAAGGGAGAAATAACCTATGAGTAGAAGAATACATAGTTAGAGTGCTGTTATAACATTATGTCCATTTAGCAAAACAACAAGAATAAGATCCCTCTAGTGTCTATGATCTCCATGGCAGCGGGCTGTGAGCCAATTTATAGTATCAGATATGAATTTCTCCTGTAGAACAAGTAAAATATCACTACATATTGTTGAGTAAAAGTGAACTGTCCCAACCTTTTATTACCACCAATTTGTCCATATAAAAGGGAAAAACTGGAAAGATTGTTACATCACAGGGCATTATGCCAAGTTTCCAACAGTTTGCTTCTCCAGTTAAAGATATATGTCAATGTAATTAAAAGCAGATTTCAATATCCAGGCTTTAAGAAAATTAAAAATGACTGTGGCAGATTACTATAATTGGTTTAACTTAAACCATTATTTGTTACACTTACTCAGTGTTTGTGATTTAAAATAGAGTTATATCCAGTTTCTGAATAATAATATAGTAAGATATTTTAAAATGATTTTACAAAAATCTAATTGCCATCAAGGATAATCTTGGTATGCAAGATTTCTGTCAATCAATCACCACAGACCACAGTATTGGCATGTCAAGAACATGCAAGGAAAAAGTGATGTAAAAGTACAAACAGTGGATCATTATTTGGTTTAAGTAGAATGAATAAAAGAACTCAACCAACACTTCTTATTTTATGCAATCTTTCCATCATTTTATTCAATCACAAGAGATTTAAACATGAAACCTGAAAATCTTTTTATGCTCTTCTCTTTACTTTGGCTTGCACATTGCTCCTAATTTCTAGCAATGTGGCCTACTTACCATTTCTAGAATTCATATTTTTTTTTCATTTCTATTGCCATTGCTTACACAATGCCCCTTTTATATAAAATATTACAATAATAAGTTTATGTTTTTTTATTTCTTATTGTTTGTAGTTTTTTTCTCTTTAGGGACCTTCTACCCAGCCCCCAAGTAAATACATGAAGACTTATCCTTAATTAGGCATGCCCAGCCTTAGCTTGGCTTGTTTCTAGGCAGCCTTGCTAACTTCAATTATCTTGTTTCTCTCTAACTACATTTTGTCTCTGGGCATTTTACCTTTCTGACCCAGCAAGGCAGCTTGGCCCTGCCCTCAACTCTGGTGGAACCTCACTGCTCTGGGGCCAACCCCAGCAGTCAGCCAGCAGGTGAGAGACCTGTAGGCAGACTGCATCACCACTGCTGCCACCAACCATACTCTATCCCCACAAAACCTACTCTTTGCCCACCCTCACCTACCCTAGCATCCTCCCCATGGACAGCCATCTCCTGCAACATCAGCAGAATTTGCACAATTCTATAGGCACAATCACTTTCTACAACAGTTCAAAGAAGAAATGGGTAAATGGCAGTATAAGAATACATTCAATAACATAAAGAGCAATATAGCACCACCAGAACCCAATTGTCCTATAACAGCAAGACTAGAACATTCCAATGCAGGTAAAGCACATGAAAACAAACTTGTAGCCAGGAGGTCGTGGAGCACACCTTTAATCCCAGCACCTGGGAGGCAGAGCCAGGCAGATCTGTGAGTTCGAGGAAAGGTGCAAACCCTGTCTCAAAAAAACCAAAAAACAAACAAACAAACAAAAAAAAAAAACTTAAAAATAATTTTATGAAGATGATAGAGGCCCTTAATGAGGAAATGAAAAACTCCCTTAAAGAAATCTAGGTAAGCACTAACAAAAAAAAAAAATGGAATAAATGAATAAATTCCTTAAAGAAAGCCAATAAAAAACAATCAAACAGTTGAAGGAAACAGCTCAAGACTTGAAAATGGAAATATAGACAATAAAAAAAGCACAAACTGAGGGAATTCTGGAAATAGGAAATGTGAGTAAATGAACAGGAACTAAAGATGTAACCATAAACAACAGAATACAAGAAATGGAAGGGAGAATCTCAGGCATTGAAGATAAGATAGAGGAAATAAATTCATCAGTCAAAGAAAATGTTAAATTCAACAAATTTTTAACACAAAACACCCAGGAAATCTGGAACACTATGAAAAAAACAAACCTAAGAATAATATGGATAGAAGAAGAATTCCAGCTAAAAGACACAGAAAATATATTCAACAAAATCATAGAAGAAAACTTTCCTAACCTAAAGAATGGTGTGCCTATGAAAGTACAAGGAGCTTACAGAACATCAAATAGACTGGATCCCCCCCCCAAAAAAAAAAGTCCCCTTGCCACATAATAATCAAACCACTAAACATACAGAATAAAGAAAGAATATTAAGAGATACAAAAAAAAAAAAAAACAACCAAATAACAACAACAAAAAAAGACCAAGTAACACATAAAGGCAGGCCTATTAGAATTATACCCAAATTCTCAATGGAGACTGTAAAAGTCAGAAGGTCCTGGGTAGATATTTTGCAGATAATAGAGACCATGGATGACAACCCAGACTATTATATCCAACAAAACTTTCAATCACTATAGACAGAGAAAACAAGACATTCCATGACAAAACCAGATTTAAATGATACTTATCTACAAATCCAGCCTTCAGAAAGTACTGGAAGGAAAACTCCAAACCAAAGAAGTTAGGTGCACCCATAAAAACACAAACAATAGAAAATCTCACACCAGTAAAACCCAAAGGAGGGAAACACACAACACTACCACCATTAAAAATAAAACAACAAAACAAAACAAAAAAACAAACAAACAAACAAAAAACCAGGAATTAACAATCACTGGCCATTAATATCCTTTAATATCAATGGACTAAATTCTCCTATAAAAAGACACAGGCTGACATAATGGATACAAAAATAGGATCCATTGTTTTGCTGCATACACAAGACACACCTCAACTTCAAAGACAGATATTACCTCAGAGCAAGGAGCAGGAAAAATATTTTCCAATCAAATGGGCATATGAAGCAAGCTGCTTTAGCTACCCTAACATGTAACAAAATAGACTTCAATATAAAATTGATCAAAAGAAATGGAGAAGGAAAATTCATATTCATTGAAGGGAAAACATATGAAGTTTCAATTCTGGATATTTATCCCCCTAATACAAGGGTACTCACATTTGTAAAAGAAATATTACTAAAGCTTAAATCATACATCAAACCCCACACACTAATAATGAGAGACTTCAACACCCCACTCTCATCAATGGACAGTGCTGCCACACAAAAACATAACAGAGAAATAAGGGAATTAACAGTTATTATGACTCAAATGGACTTAACAATATCTACAGAAGATTTCACCTAAACACAGAAGAATATGCCTTCATCTCAGCACCTCATGGAACCTTCTCTAAAACTGACCACATACTGGGTCACAAAGTAAATCTCAACATATACAAAAATAACTGGAATAACACACTGTATCTTATCTGGTCACCATAGCTTAAAATTAGAATTCACCAACAAAAATTATAGAATGCCTACAAACTCACATAGAAATTGAGCAATACTCAACTGTATTACCACTGCATCAAGGAAAAAAAATAAAGAAATAAATTAAAGACTTCCTGGAATTCAGTGAAAATGAATCCACAACATACCTAAACTTATGGGACACTTTGAAGGCAGTGCTAAGAGGAAAATGCATACATAAAGAATTTGGAGAAATCTCACACTAGTGGCATAACAGCATATCTGAAAGCTCTAGAACAAACAAAAACAAATGTGGGAGGCCTACCTATTTCTATGTGGGAGGCCTGCTCCCAGTTTTCCTCCAGGGTACTCTTGAGGAGGGAGGAGTGAGTAATATTTAGATAGAATGATAGAGGGGAGAGAAAGAGATGGAAGCACAGGATAGCCTCAGGAGAGTATGGATCAATATCCACCAACCCCCTCTGTCTCTTCAAAAGACCTTTTTATAGGAATGCCAAGGTGAGGAGTAAAAGACCTCCCAATAGCACAGCCAAGTGAAAAACCTTCCAATAACCTGGTAATGATGCATGTGGTCAAGCTATCCTCTAATGCAGCCTTGCTTAATTAATTAATTAAGCCAAGCTTAATTCTCACTAGGAAACTTCTGTGGGTATCCACAACTCCCCACTCTTGATATAATAAAGGGCCCCTCAGGCTTCTCAGATAGACTATGCCTGTCTTAATTTGTCCTTCTTGATTAGTTTTACATATATACATTCAGGAATATAAAGATGGACTATATTTTTTGGAATGGGTCTAAGATGACTACAGCAGTCTTAGCTGCACCAAGCCTTTTTCTAAATGAAAACTGCCTGTATTTTCCATAAAGGCAAGACTTTCCACATGATTATATTCATTAAAAAATTGAGTACAATAAAATCAGAATAAAACTTCATTAATTTAAAATTTAGAGCAATTAACTTTTTCATTGTCCATACACAAAGAACATAGGGGGCTAATTATTGATGTCAATAAAATTGTCAAGAGACTATTTTGATTCCCAAGAGAAAGCATTCTTTTTATTTTATTTTTATTATCCATTTATTTATTTATTTATTTATTTTATTATTTATTTGTTTGTTTGTTTTTTCGAGACAGGGTTTCTCTCTATAGCTTTGTGCCTTTCCTGGAACTCACTTTGTAGACCAGGCTGGCCTCAAACTCACAGAGATCCACCTGCTTCTGCCTCCCGAGTCCTGGGATTAAAGGCCTGTGCCACCACCTCCCGACGGAAAGCATTCATTTTTAAAACACTTTAAAGTATCCACTCAAGTAAACAAAAACCCATGCTAATTATAAAGACTTTTTAGCTGCTTAAGTAGCTCATTTATGCATGTGTTCCTACCACAGCAGTAGATTTTCTGTACAAACTAATCTGATTTTGGGAGGTCTATCCCTTTTTAAACAGAAACAGAGGAGGAATAGAAACTTTTAGGAAAAAGACAGAAAAGCTCCCCTAATTATAGCTATGAAAACTTGCTTAAGTTTTCCAGGGTCCACTGAGACCACAAAATTATATTTGAAGATATCGTAAAAGTTTTCAAATATATCTGAAGGTAAAGTGTAACAAAATCTTAAATATGCTTTTAATATGATTGATTTGGTTTATCCTTTAAAAATTAATATTATATATTTTGTCCATACTGGATAGATATTGATAGAATAATAAAAACAATTCTAGCACATATTTATACTTTTTACAAACTTATATTCAACATTTACACTTTTTACATATTTACAAGTAGCATGAATATCACTATTTGTTTTACACTCTTACAAACTTATATTCAAAAGGAAGCTCCACAGAACTATTTTAGCACATATCTAGAAGAGATTTCTCAACATCACTCATTACCATCTTAGTTACATCCTGACAGGCATCACCTGTTTCTCTTTTTGGGGAAGTAAAGCTAAGCTTTCTAGCAGTGCTTGGGAAAAAGCAGTATTTTTTTTTTTTTTCTGAAAAAGCAGAGGTTTTGGGCAGTGCAGTGCCAGCAGCATTTCCCTTGGTCTTTTGTTGTTCTATTACAGGAAACATTTAAAAGTTTTTGTGCCAGTCTATCTGCCTTTTCTCTGGGGCTGCTTAACTATGCCACATTGCTTTTATGAACTACATTTCCCAAGCTGTCTTTCTCTATAGCATCACAATGTTACAAACTACATCTCTAAAGCTCCCTTTTGGTTCCAGGAGTAAACTCAAATGAGGCCAATTGGCAGCTGCTGTTTGCCATGGGATGTTTTTCATCTTTCCTAAGCTCATATTAGGACACCTGAATTACTGTTCGACAAATATACCTCCCTTATCAGACTTTTAAGAGCTTTTTAAGAGAAATTTTCCCCCAGTAGGCCTTCTACTTGTCCCTGCTTGTCCCATGGCCCAAGATGCAGAGTACCTGATGCCTCAGACATATCTCAGTTTCTCTGCTAACTGCTTTTCTGTTCTGGGGATAGGGACTTGAGTCCCCTGTTCTATACAGCCAAATTTTGCCTCAGCTTTTTATCATATTGCAGCTACTGCTAGGAAACCAGACCCTGCTTTTTTTCACTGCATGGAGGATCCCAAAGCTTCCACTGTTTCTTTCAAGCCAGCAGCCCCTCAGGGGTCCCACACTTCCTCTACTGTGGGTCTACCCTGAGGGGAAGCTGTCCCTGCTCAGCTTTCCACCTGCAATTTCTTCGGTGTAGGCTCTGTCCAAAGGAGATTCAAGCTGCTGTTTTTTTAATACTGGGTTGAAGGAGATAGGACTAGGAGAGAAGATTCACCATGTTTCAAGAGGTTCCCCCCTCCAGGGCAATTACAGGTGGTTTTCCTATTTTGATAGATGTTATTTCCAGGTGAATCTAATTTTTCCTTTACAGGAAGAGAAGAAATCTGTGATGGAAAGACCTGAAAAGCTTTCAGTTTTTGAGAGAAAGAATACTAAGTTTTTTAAGTCTTTCAATTCCTCCTTTGTCTACCTCAGGGGAATTTTTTTTTCTGCTGCTCAGGGCTTAAAACTAAGCTATCCACAGTCCAAAATAAACTCAAGGCTGAAATTTAAAAAAATTGAAACAAAGAAAACAATATAAAGATTCAATGAAACAAATAGTTGTTTCTTTAAGAAAATCAACAAGATATACCTTATTCAATCTAACTAAAAGGGAGAGAGTGAACACATAAACTAACAAAATCAGAAATGAAAAGGGGACATAACAACAGACACTGAAAAATTTCAGAGAATCATTAGGTCATACGCCACAAAACTGGAAAATCTAAAAGAAATGAACACTTTTCTTGATAGGTACCACATACAAAATTAAATCAAGACCAGATAAACAATTTAATAAAACTATATCCCCTAAGGAAATGAAAGCAGTCATTGAAAGTCTCCCAACCAAAAAAAAAAAGGCAGGGCCAGATGGTTTTTGTGCAGATTCTACTAGAATTACAAAGAAGAACTAATACCAATATTCCTCAAATTGTTGCATAAAATACAAAGAGGAAACACTGACAAGTTTTTTTATGAAGCTACAGTTGTGATGATAACCAAACCACACAAAGATGCAACAAAGAAAAATGCAGACCAATTTCCCTCATGAAATTTGATGCACAAATAATAAAGTATTAGCAAACTGAATCCAAGAATACATAAAAATACCATCCAATAAGATCAAGTAGGCTTCATACCAGAGATGCAGGGATGGTTCAACATGGTTCAACATAGGAAAATCTGTCAATGCAATCCATCATATAAACAAACTGAAAGAAAAAAAAAAAAAACACATGGTCATCTCATTAGTTGCTGAAAAAGCCTTTGACAAAATCCAATAACCCTTCCTAATAAAGGTCTTGGAGAGATCAGGAATACAAGGAACATACCTAAACATAATAAAAGCAATGTACAGCAAGCCAACAGCCAACATCAAATTAAATGGAAAGAAACTCAAAGTGATTCCACTAAAATCAGGAACAGGACAAGACTATCACTCTTTCCATATCTCTTCAATATAGTACTCGAAGTCCTAGCTAGAGCAATAAGGCAATAAACAATATAAAAGGGACACAAATTAGAAAGGAAGAATTCAAACTTTTGCTGTTTGCCAAAGATATAATTGTATATATAAGTGACCCAAAATATTCTACCAGGGAACTCCTATAGCTGATAAACATCTTCACTAATGTGACTGAATACAAGACTAACTAAAAAAAAAAAAAAAAAAATCAGTAGCCCTCCTATATACAAATGATAAATGGGCTGAAAAAGAGATCAGAAAAACAACACCCTTTACAATAGCCACAAATAATATAAGATATCTTGGGGTAACTCTAACCAAACAAATGAAAGATTTATATGACAAGAACTTTAAGTCTTTGAACAAAGAAGTTCAAGAAGATATCAGAAAATGGGAAGACCTCCCATGTTCATGGATAAGCAGGATTAACATAGTAAAAATGGCAGTCTTACCAAAGCAATCTGCAGACTCAATGCAATCACCATCAAAATCCCAAACAATTCTTCACAAACATCAAAAGAATAATACTCAACTTTATATGAAAAAAAAAAGACTCAGGATAGCTATAACAATCCTGTACAATAAAGGAACTTCTGGAGGCATCACCATCCCTGACTACAAGTTCTACTATAGAGTTATAGTATTAAAATCAGCTTGGCATTAGCATAAAAACAGGCAGGTTGATCAATGGAATGAATTGAAGTCCCTAACATAAATCCACACACCTGTGAACTCCTGGTTTTTGACAAAGAAACCAAAATTATACAATGGAAAAAAGAAAGCATCTTCAACAAATGGTTCTGGTATAACTGGATGTCAGCATGTAGGAAGAATGAAAATAGATCCATATCTATCGCTATGCACTAAACTCAAGTCTAAGTGCATCAAAGACCTTAACATAAATTTGGTTACACTGAACCTGATTGGAAATAACCTTGAATGCATTGGCACAGGAGACTACTTCCTGAATATAACACCATTAGCTCAGATACTGAGATTGACAATTAATAAATGGGACCTCATGAAACTGAAAAGCTTCTGTAAAGCAAAGGACACTGTTGATAAGACAGAACAGCAGCCTACCCAATGGGAAAATATTTTCACCAACCCCACAGCTGACAGAGGGCTGACCTCCAAAATGTATAAAGAACTCAAGAAACTAGAAATCAAAATACCAAATAATGCAATTAAAAAATGAAGCACAGATCTAAACAGAGAATTCTCAACAGAAGAATCTCAAATGGCCAAAATACACTTAAGCAATTGTTCAACATCATTAGTCATCAGAGAAATGCAAATCAAAATGACTCTGAGATATCCTCTTATACCTATCTGAATGGCTAAGATCAAAAACACTGACAGCTTATGTTGGACAGAATGAATTAAAAATCAGTCTATGTCAATACTCAGCTACATCAAACTTGGATATCCCCAAAGGATTCTCAATCATACCACAAGGACACTTCTCAGCTATGTTCATAGCACCATTATTTGTAATAACCAAAATGTCAAAACAACCTCGATACCCCTCAACTGAAGAATGGATAAGGAAAATGTGGTACATTTATACAATGGAGTATTACTCAGCTGTGAAAAACAAAGACCTCATTAAATTTGCAGGTAAATGAATGGAACTTAAAAAAAATCACTTTGAGTGAAGTAACCTGGACCCAGAAAGACAAACATGGTATGTACTCACTCATAAGTGGATATTAAGAAAACCATCCTACAATCCACAGCCAGAGAGAGGCTAGTTAACAAAGAGGGCTCAAAGATGGATGCATGAATTTCCCGGGGAAGAGGAACTAGAATAGATATCCTAGGCAGGAAATGAGGGGAGTACATAGGGGAGGTGGGAATTTGAGGGAGTGGGTTGGATGGGCTGGGCATGGTAGGCTGATTGGAGGCAGGACTAAGGGAGTGAGTGGGGAGGGGACATATTGATGAAGGGCCATTTTGGGGGGATTGGGGAGAAACCTGTAACAGGGGAAACTCCCAGGAATCCACAAGGATGACCCCAGCTAAGACTTCTAGGATAATGGAGAGGGTGTCTGAACTTGCCATCTACTGTAATCTGATTGGTGATTACCCTAGTTGTCATCAAAGACAGTCTATTCAATAGCTGATGGAAGCTGGTACAGAGATCCACAGCCAGGCACTGGGCTGAACTTCTTCGAGAGACCTCCTGAAGAAAGGGAGGAGGGATTATAAGAATCATGAGTGTCAAGGTCATGAAGGAATAACCCATGTAGACAGATGACCTGAGCTCCTAGGAACACATGGACTCTCAAGGACCAACACTTAGGGAATCCCCTTGGGACCAACCTAGACCTTCTGCATGTGTGTGACAGTTGTGTAGCTTGGTCTGTTTGTAAGACTACTAGCTGTGTGATTGGGACCTGTTCCTGGCCCTTTGCTGGCTTTTGGGAATCCCCTTGCTGTATTACCTTGTCCAGCCTTTTTGCAGAGGGAGCAGCTAGGTCCTACCTCAACCTGATTACACGATGCTTTGTTCAAGCCCATGGGAGGCCTGGCCCTTTCTACATGGAAATGCAGGAGGAGTGGATGGGGAGGGGTAAATGGGAGTCTGGGTGAGGAAATGGGAGGAGAGGAGGGAGGGCAAACGGTGGTCAGTATATAAAGTGAATGAAAAGTGTTAAATAAAACATTTAAAAATTTGTTTAGTTAATATAACAAATGGACTAATAAAAGTTTGGATTATAGAGGTGCAGTGAGGTGAGTGGTATTTGACAACTCTCTGTAGTACTTCCAGTTTTAACATCTAAAATTCTTTGAAAAATTAATAGGCTTCCAAAAGTGTGACTTGTATTCAACTTGAAAACAGAAGAAACATTAATGTCGTTAACAGAGTCCATGAGTGCTGCATTTTTTAAGATATGAAGCTGAAGGTTAACAGGATCATTTGAAACTAAAATTTGTTAGTAACTGTTCAGAAACTGAGATTTCTAAACAATCCTTAGTTTTTTTTTAATTGTAGTGTAATTTATAAATCCTTGTAGGTCTTTATTGCAACAATGACACTGGCTTGTTCTGCTGCAATTAATTGGTATCTTTGCTTATCACAAAATTTTGTTGCAATTTTCTAAGTCAATAGCTGTAATAAAGATGACCATAGCCACTGCAGTTCTTTTTCAAAATGAAATATTTCTTTAAGAATACATAGTGAGGGGTAATTCATTTACTCATGACTGTATTTAGATGACATGGTGCAACTCTCCATATAGACATGATCCAAGACAAAAACAAAAAGTAAACAGATAGTCTTTCCAAAGTTATTGTCTATAGGCCACCAAGGTAGAAAAAGAAAAATATGCTTCAGAGTGGCTATTTTAATTGTAGGTTGCTGGTTGGAGTCTCCACTGATATTTATACAAATAGCACTTTAAAACATATAATAACAAAAGTGAATATTGGCAACTTTCTTGCCTTTTGCAGCTGTTTTCATAGGACTTTACTAGGTAAAGTTCTGGAATGTTTCTCCATATTTTGTGGCCTGGCTCAACCAATGTTTTTATAACTTTGTGTGTAGGTCAAAGGTCCTCTGTGGGAATTCTGTGGGAAATATGCAGACTGACCTGCACATAAGGAACAAGGCAAACATCACAGCATGGGATGAGAGGGAAGTTAAAATGAAATGTTTGCAGCTCTGTGCTTGGTTCTTTTAAAATCTTTCCATAAGCAGTGTGTGCTATGTTGACAGAGGAATCCCATTTTTACAGTTCAGGCACTGTTTGGAATGAGACACTGCCCAAGCATGATTCTCTGCAGATTCAGAATCCATTAAGCATTGTGTGAAAATAACCAGGGGACTTAAGACTTCACCACTTAAACCAATTTTCTTTGCTGTAAAATACCAAAGTAGGGAGTGGGAAAGGTAGGCTGTCTTTCCCAATCACTGTGATCTGATGTCTTAGTAATAAATGGGATCCAAAATGCGCTGTCAGAGGTCAATGTCAAATCTTTGCTGCTAGCTGATCAGCTGCCAACATTATCACTGACTGTTGCCTTTAACAACAGAAAGAATGTCGACATAAAATTATGAGCTTTTCTATTTGCTCAAGTTCTCTGAGATCTATTAAAACTTCCACTCCTTTGAAAAGAAAAGGTCCCCAAACACTTTTTAAAATGATACATAATTTAAAACAATGTAGCCATTACATATTTTTATGACAAAATGGAAAGTAGTGATTTTAAGGAGAATATTTTTGGAAGACACAGTAAGAGAAGGGTGCATGTACTATTGTTGGAGTCTCTCTTACATGAGGACTTATTCATTTTGTTTCCAAATTGTCAACTTTGTTAACTTCTTAGGGGTACAATTTAAAATAAGGATAGGCAAAGTAAATGAACACAAAATTAATTCAAAAAAGATAAGAATAACAGGAACTGCAGCTTTCTTTTTTATGGCTTACTATGTTTGAGAGCTAATTAAAGTCAAGCTACAAACCTGATAACAGATTCAACACTCCCATCTTGCTTTCCTTAAGTGATGGGCAATGAAGAGAAGTTTCTTCTACCCATATAATGTGGACTTGAATGGGCTTCCTTCTGTGGCTTATCACAGTCTATTGGGCAGATATGAGGAAATGAACTTTTCTATTGCTAGTTCTTTGTTTATTGATTGACTTAAGAAGCACAATCTTTTCCTTTTATAATAGCATTCTAAGGTAAATGACAAACAAATATGAAAACTATAAGTGAAAAGAGAAACTTTTTTAAACCAAGCAAGTATTTCTCAGCTGGTTGATAGTTTGATTTGATAAAGTGTTTGCTTAGGAATATTCCCACAGAATATTGATAAAATTTTAACTTTACTAATAAATAGAAAAACCTCCCTAAGTTCCTGAATATAGATGAGGGTTGTAACAGAAAAAAATTGTACTAACAAAAGAAAACAATATAAAACTCACAGGAAAAAAGTAACATTGACCAAACATACTCACACACACACACACACACACCAAGGTTGTTTTCCTCATCCCTCTTTGATACTGTGCTACTTTGTGAACAATGTCTTAAGTTACCAATCTTACTTTATAGTTTTTAGGTTTTCAGCACTTACTTTTACCTAATAACTGCAAATATTCTGCCACTTCTCAAATTCATATTGAAGAATTACATTTTTTACCATTGTGAAAATTGAGATTAGCCATCTCTCTTCATAATTTCTACTTTTGGAGGTGATGTGGGTGGAATTTATCAGGGGAGCAGGAGAAAGGAGGGGGGGAAACAGGGATTGGTATGTAAAATGAAAAAAATTTAAATAAAAATCCTCATTAAATCATTGTGGGATGTGTGTGCATGTGTGTGTGTGTGTGTGTGTGTGTGTGTGTGTTTGTGTGTGAGCAGCAGCAGTAAACAGATGATCAATCAATAGATCAGTGGCATCTGAAACCTATAGGAAAAGTTCAAGAATAAATCAGTTATTTTTCCCCAATGAAGATAATTTAATATAAATGCTCAGTGTGAGCCAATGAAAAGGAAAGATTTTAAAGAACAGTTAGAAGAGCACTTGGTTAAATGAATGCATTTAGCTATCTAAACCAAAGAAAGGCATCTGAACCCTTGACAGGAAGAAGACAGTATGGAAAATGGACCTGTAATAAATGTGAGTTACTAAAAGGGAATGAGCAGTGCTGTGGGACGGTCTGTATGTCAAATTGCTCTGATTGGTCAATAAATAAAACACTGATTGGCCAGTGGCCAGGCAGGAAGTAGGTGGGACAAGGAGAGAGGAGAATTCTGGGAAGCGGAAAGCTGAGGGGGGAGACACTGCAGCCGCCACCATGACCAGCAGCATGTGAAGATGCCAGTAAGCCACCAGCCACGTGGCAAGGTATAGACTTATGGAAATGTATTAATTTAAGCTATAAGAACAGTTAGCAAGAAGCCTGCCACGGCCATACAGTTTGTATGCAATATAAGTCTCTGTGTTTACTTGGTTGGGTCTGAGTGGCTGTGGGACTGGCGGGTGACAAAGATTTGTCCTGACTGTGGGCAAGGCAGGAAAACTCTAGCTACAGAGCAGAGATTTTTTTCCTCTGTTTTGTTTTACTCATGTCCTTACAAACTTAAAAAAAAAAAAAAAACACTGTAAATTACAAAAAAAAAAATAAGAAAATACTGAATACAAAATTTCAAAGAAATTTAGTTTAATTTCAAACATCATATTTTTACAAAGGCTAAAAAAAAAAAAAAGAACCAAATTCTTCACCTTCACAATTCAGGTTATCAACTGACAAGACAGTCAATAAATTTTTTAAAATTATAATTTCAGAAACTGATAAACAGATACATACACAAACCAGAAACACAAAGTAGATGCTGCACAAAATTAGAGAAACATTTTTACAAAAGACACATACTTTCTTGAATATATAAATTTAAGTAGTGAAACAAACTTCTTTTTAAAATTACTAGATGTAAATAATACTTGTTAAGCAAAGTAAAAAAATTTCATGAAATTTGAATTTTAAATAATCCAGGGAAATATTTTCACTAGGCCTAAGTGAAGAAATTTTTGGTGCATTCTTTTTCAATTATTCTTAAATAATAAAATAAGTATAAAAAATAAGAAGTTATATGTGGTCATATACTTGTATGTCAACATAATCTCTATGAAACATTAGTATAAAAATTAAAAACTTGTGAGAATTTGAACTTTTATAAATTGCTATGATGATATAGAAGTCACACCTTGTTACTCTGTTTTATCCAGCTGCAAGCACTATTCTGGTGGTAGATGACTATCTATCAAACATTTTGTAAAGTCATAACCATTGTTTATTCAAATAAAATCTGTAATTCAGGTCCTGAGTTTTACTAGATGTGTTGTACATGTTCAATAGTCACCAGTAGCCAGCAGGTACCAAATTAATATCTTGTCAACAAAGCATTGTAACATAAGAAAAGGTCCTACTGAATAATTCTTTTAAGATAACAGACAATTTTTAATCCAACCTCATAAAACATGAAAATTGCCACCATTGTAGGACCCACATAATCAAATGGTATGTGGGAAGAATATAATTCTGCTGTTGCTTTAAGAATGGCTGACTGAGCAAATAGATTTCTAAGAAAGGATGTAAAATTCTGGCTGAGAGGGCATGCACCCATCTTTTATTGAAAGTAGAATGTGAATATACTCTCATAATGAACCTAAAGTCAAATTTTGAAAGAATTTTATTAACATGAATGTCTCTATAAAAGTTGAAATAGCACAGTGACCTCTACATAACTAGAGAGTATAGAGATGAAGAAAGAAAGGTATGGATGAGATAAGAATTAATTAATTAATAGCCTTCAAGTTCCCTTGATTAACAAGTCATGGATTTTCAAAATTAATTTGTATAAGGTGATATGCTTTTTTTTATTCTACACCTGTGAAATGATGATAGCTTTTGAAATATAAAACACTTATTTAGGTTATTATTTCCCTGAGGGTGAGAGTTTAATTTCACACAAATTTCAAAAGGATAACTGATACTGGAGTCCTTCAGTGATGTTAATTACCTCAAGAGTAGAGCTTGAATGATGGCCCAGTAGGAAAAGTGTTTGCCAAACAAGCATGAAGATCTGAGAATGTATACACAGAATCCATGTAAATTTCTGTCCAAGTAGAATGTATTTATAATCCCATTGTTCCTACTCTAAAATACCGGGTGGAGCCAGGAAAATTGTCACAACTTCAAAAGTTAGCTCACCTGGGGTATATAGTAGAGAACAACACAAGAAAACTCTGTCTTATGACATAGAAATATAGGATATAGATATGATAGGATAAAGGGGTAGATTATTGAACCTACTTTTAAAGAGCAACTTGTTTAAAAATATTTTACATTAGTATAGATTTTAGTTTATTGATACAAATTTAAAGTTAATTTTGTTATACTGTATGTATATTTCTACTTTTGTTTAAGGTATTATGTTTGCATAACTCACTTAAATTGTCATGGATAATAAGAAATACAAATTAATAATTAGTCTTCTATGATAATCAAACATATAGTCATGTGACGTTTTCTAGGTATACATAGATATAATTCAGTTAGGTAGGTAATCTTCAAACACTTCAAAGACCTACAAAATATGGCATTTTAAATGTTTTGAAAATTTAGGCTCTCTGGACAGTGAGACATGTCTGCTCCTGGCAGCACTGATTTACTTCAAAGAGAAAGATGGACATTGAAAAAAAAACTCCATATAGAGTTTATCTTCTTCTTGGTAAAAATAACCATTTGGGCAAGAAACTGTTCTTGCCTGGACTGCTTAAAAAAATGTTGTGTTGACTGGACATACAGTCCATGAACCCATGGGAAGGTGACCACTGAACTTTGCAAGAAAAAAATGATCCTTCAGGTTTGTGCTTCACAGAAGAAACTACCAGATACTCTACAGAACACAGAGAGAAGTGGCTGGGGGACTCTAGGCTTGTGGCTAAAGAATGGATAGGTGGTGGCACACGCCTTTAATCCCAGCACTTGGGAGGCAGATCCAGGCGGATCTCTGTGAGTTTGAGGCCGGCCTGGGCTACCAAGTAAGTTCTAGGAAAGGCGCAAAGCTACACAGAGAAACCCTGCCCCAACATCGTTGCAAAAGAACTTTGGGTAACTCTCCAAATAGGCAAATGTCTCTGTCATTCTAGATTTTTGGAAGTTGCTTACAATGCCCCTCCTATTTACCTAGGTAATATTATATCCTTCTTAACTCTTTGATATAGTTGAAGACTAGATAGTTATAATTATGGTTTTCCTTGATTATGATAAGAGATAGGGTAGATACGAAACCTTAGACTCACAAATATAGGATAAATGGAATATTTTCTTTGAATTTGTCAAATATAAATAGACTAGATATTGTTACTGTTAATTCTTGCTTGATAACTGTTTTGTTATATATAATTTTACTATGTTAAAGTTAATACTTTAAAACAGAAAAGGGGAAATGCTATGAGGTAATGCTTTTGTAAACTGGTTTAATAAAATGTTGATTGGCCAGTAGCCAGGTAGGAAGTATAGGAGAAGCAAACAGACAAGGAGAATTCTGGGAAGAGGAAGGCTAAGTGAGGAGATGCCAGCCCACCATCCAGGAAGCAGCATGTAATGGCACACAACAGGTCATGGGACTGCAGGGCCCAGGCAGGACTGGAAAAACTTCAGCTACAGTCTTAAGCAAGGCAGAAGGTGAAGAGACACTTGATGTATCTGTCTGGCCTTCACACTGTAGTAAGTGAACACATGAAAACACACACACACACACACACACACACACACACACACACACACACACACTTAAAAGTAAAAATGACTTTTTTTTTTTTGAGACAGGGTTTCTTTGTGTAGTTTTGGTACCTGTCCTGGATCTTGCTCTGTAGATCAGGCTGGCCTCAAACTCACAGGGATCTGACTGGCTCTGCCTCCCAAGTGCTGGGATTAAAGGCGAGCTCCACAGCCACATGGCTTAAATTGGCTTTTTAATTTATATAAGAAATATTAAGTGTCCCTGTAATCTAATTTCTGAAGGGTTATAGCAATCAACAATGCCTTTTATGATTGTATTTGCTTTTGGGTTTTAGTGATTGATTGGTTATATTCTGTAGTGTAATGTTATAAAGGATTCTCAAGTGGCAAGATAATTAAAAATTTGAACCTTTTTCCCAAAATCTAGATGGAAAAAAAGTTCAGAAAATTCTAAAGAGATACAATAACAATATGAAATTCTTTAAGTGATGCCTTCTGTTTGTAGGGGTGAGCAGCACTAACTAAAAGATGATCTGGGAGATTGTCAATTATCTTTCATAAGTAAAATTAGTAGCTTCAATTTAAAACCAGTCAGTATATACCACAAACTATCATCTTGTGTGTGTGTGTGTGTGTGTGTGTGCTTTCTGAAATCAGATTAGAATTTTATTTACAGTTATAGTCTATAACATATCAATTTTTCTGTCAATTGACAAAACATAAGGAATATAAACTAAATGAAAGAAGATTAAGTTTGTTCATATTTTTAAAAAATTAATCTGTGGTTAATTGACTCCAATTCTCCTGGATCCATGGTTAGTCAGAACATGGTGTCATAGTATGTGGTAAAGAAAAGAGGAAGCTTATTTCACTACATCCAGGATAAAGAAAGAAGTGACAGGAAGGGATATTTCCCAAGAGGAATGCCAGTTACTTCTTCCATTCAAGCTCTATCCTCTGAAGTCCTACACCTCTCAGAATAGTTGAGGATCAAGAATCCATGTTATTTTCAGGGACTTTTTTTTATTTAAATCATAATATATATTATATATAATATTATATATAATATATATAATTATATAAATATATAATTATATAAATATATTATATATAAATATATAATATTATATATAATATATATAATATTTAAATCAATGAAGTAAAATATTAAATAGTAATAACACCCATGAAATGATGTGTGTTCATATATAGTTAATCTAGCAAAGTGTTCTGAGGACCCACACATTTTTTAGTAGTTTAAGATTCCAGTGTATTAAGTAGTAATTTTTACAGCTTTCATTGAATTTATTTTTTGATAATTTCACACATGTATACACAGTGAAATATGATTGCTATTTCCTCTACTCCTTACCCCTAAAGCCTTTACATTTCTACAAGTCTCAGTGACCGATTCATGTCTTTTCATCTGATTTTTTATTGGCTTGTTGAGTTAGTCAGTGTCATTTGTTTGACCATGGATATGGTTGAAAGTCTTTATTACCATAGTCCACTGTAGTAGTAAAAAAAGAAGCTACTTTTGAAAGATAAGGTAATCTATGGACGTGAAGATCCACAGATTAGGGAACAGTTTATGACCACGTCAATTTAGCAGAATAATAGTACTTAATTCTCATCACAGCCATAGCCATTGGACCCAGCTAGTCAGGATTTTGACCCAATTCAAAGTAAGAGACATGTAGTCTATCTCATGGAGTTGACTTTAAAGACAAATAAAAAGTACTGTGTTACAACAACATTTGTGCCAATATTGCATAAATGGGAATATCTTTCTAGACCAAGTCCTGATTAAAGCTCACAGTGTTCCTCAAAAATCAAACAAACAAAAGCTGGATAACCAATCATGGTGATAAAAAATTGGCTGTAGTTATCAATAGTGTGATATTGGCATAAATACCAACACATTTATCAATGGACTATAATTGAAAACCCTGACATAATCCTACAAACCTATAAATACATTTTTGTAAAGAATCCAAAAATACACACTGGAAAAAAGACAGCATCTTCAACAAATAGTGTTGGAAAAACTGGATGGCTGCATGGAGAAAAATGAAGATAGATCTGTGTCTGTCACCCGGGAGAAAATTGAGCTCTAAATAGATCAATGACTTCAACATAATACCAGATACCCTGACTCTGTTAGAAAAGAAAGTAAGAAATCAGTTTGGTCATCGGCACAGTTTTGCCTTTATCTCTTTATAATGCTATATTCATTTCCCATTGTTTGGAAGTCCCTTTCCTAAGCTCCACAACCTGGTCCCTTACTAGCTACCTAAACTCTGTGATTATTCTAACTGAAATTTATATATTTAAGAACATAAAAGTGAATTTCCACATATAAGAGTAAACAAGCAGTATTTGTCACTTGGATTCTTGGTTACCTCATTCAAAATAATTGTTTCTACCTCTGTCCATTTACCAGAAAATTTCATAATGTCATTTTTCTTAGCAGCATAATAATATTATTTTATGTATGTGTACTATATTTTCATTACCAATTGTGGAGATCTCTGCAAACACAAGGGCTGACAAAAAATGACATTATGGAATACAAGGATTAAATGAGGGGCAGAATAGGAGAGAGTAGAGAAGAGAATATGAGAAGGAACAACTAAAACTAAATGCCTTTGGAAAAGCAATGTAAACTTACAACACCTGATAAGCTTCCTAAATACACACATATAGGAAAGAAATTTTAATGAAGTCAACATATAATAATGATGGAGACAAGGCCCAACATAAATATCTTATTTAACCAGGTAAAACCCCAGTGTTGGGAATGTGTTGCATCTCATTGAGTCATTAGTCAAAAGCTTCCTGTTGACACCTTCTAGAAAAAAAAAAAAAAAAAAACTTACAAGCTATTGCCAAGGCTATTGGTTTCCCTGCACAAACTGATGGTAAGATCTTATTACTGAAGATATCACTTACTTATGTCATTAAACATAGATTAATTGAACTCATGTTCACCTAGATACTTCACCTCTACTGACTAGTATTCACGATTTTGAAAGGCACTTTGCATTCTGCAGGAGGAGAAAGGTAGTGATCCATATCACTCAGCCACTTACCTTGCAATCTACATCAGTCGGCTACCTGCAAGATATACTGTTGCTAGAGTGGCATACATATTTTAGAAGTACCAAAATTCTTTTTTATTTGATTCAAGGCCCACTCCATTATTTGGAATCCACATTCAACAATGGTAAAGTGGCAATAAAATGACACCTAGTAATACATTATGTGTCTATAGATCAATGCATCACTCAGCCTTCGTCATGAAGCTTCTTGTTGCAGTATATGATAATTAACAGGGCCCCCACAATATAGGTTGTTTCCATTCCTCTTGGTTTCTCACCAGAAATAGTTGACAAAGCCCTGTTGTTGAAGATACCACAAACTTTGGGAGGCACCTATACTGATCACTAATGTGACAACTTCAAATTTGTTTGCAAGATACAGAGAAATCAGGCTGGAACTGAGCTTGGTTGGTTTCCTAGTGAAGAGAGAAGCTATTTAGGCTGTTGAGGAAGAAAAGGCATAACAGATGTTATCTACTTGTGAATTCTATAATATATGATTCCAAAAGGTCAGGGAAGATTTGTACATGGGTACAACAATGGTATGACTATTATGGGGTAACCAGCTCCTCTGTGATTGATATGAGCCAGATTCCATAAAAGGCAATCATGCCTTGCAATTGAAACCTGAGTAAATGAAAAGAGAAAGGAAGGAAGTAAAGAAGATAGTTTAGATGGATAGATAGATAGATAGATAGATAGATAGATAGATAGATAGATAGATGATAGACAGACAGATGGCTGAAGAAACTTATGCTCTAGGTAGATTGTGAATACTACACTTCAGTTAAATTGTCACGGCACCAAGATTCCTTCTAAATGTTGATTTATATATAAGCAGAAAAATGAAACTGCATCCTTATCTCTCATTCTACACAAAACTCAACTACAAATTTATCTATAACTTCCACATAAGGTCTGATACTCTGCCGAGCCTAGTGGTATATGCCTTTTATCCCAGGACTGGAGAGGCAAAAGTAGATGGATCTCTGTGCGTTCAAGGACATCCTTGTCTACATAGTGAGTTCCAGGACAGTTAGAGCTACATAGGGGGATCCTGTCTCAAAAACAAACAAACAAAAGATCTGATACATTGTATGTGATAAAGGAGAGAAAAAAGAATGGAATACATCTTAATTTACAGAGGATCAGGGAAGAATTTTCTGAACAAGACTCTTACAATCCATCAATTGACAAATGGGAAGTTATGCAACTGAAACACATCTATATAGTAAAGAACACCATCATGTGATTGATGAGGCTACCTAAAATACAAAAAAGGAAAAGAAACTTTTACCAGATATACATATAGCAGAAGATTGATGTGTAGAATATACACAGAATTAGAAAAACTAAACACCCAGAAAACATACAACTAAATTAAAAATTAACATATGGAACTACCAAAGAATTACAAATGGCTAAGAAATACTTTGTAAAAGCTAACATATTTAGCTAACAGGAAAATAAAATTAAAACTACTTTCCTTTCACCTCAGTCAGAATGGATAAAATTCATATATAAAAATTTTTATACAATATATTTTGATTGTATTCTTTCCTCTTTACCAAATCCTCCAGATCCTACCTCTCCATATACCCAACTTTATGAGCTCTCTCTCTCTCTCTTTTTATTGCTCTGTCTTTCTCTCTGTCAATGAAGAAAAGCAAAACAAAAAAAGCCCAAACACATAAAATGCAGTAAGATTTAAAAAATACTAAAACAAAACAAAAAGCAAACAAAAAACATGAGTTATAAACTACTTCTAGGCATGTGTTCTTTACTAGAGTGTAGGTAATATACCCAGCCTCAATATATTAGAAAAAATATTTTTCCCTTTTTGAGCAGATACCAACGACAAATAGCTTCCTGGTAATAGCTGGGGCTTTAGTCCTGCACTATTTCTCTGTGCTGGAATTTTGTCTAGTCTGTACTTTCTATTTCCTTGGCTTCTATCAGCCTTTTAAGCTAAAAAAAAAAAAAAAGATTTAATGCTAGAATCTAGGGTTTAAATGATAGGTCCTTTGTCTTTATGGGCCAGAGTTACCTCAGTATAATTTTTCTCCATTTCCATCCATTTACCTGTTAATTCCATAATTTACATTTTCTTTATAGCTAAATAAGATTCCATTGTGTATAGGTATCATGTTTTCATTGTCTATTCATCTGTTAATGGACATATTGGCTGTACACTTTCTAGCTATAAAGCAACATTGAAAATAGTTGAGTAAATTTATGTGTAGTTAATATAGGTTCCTTTGGTTATGTACTAAGATGTGGTCCATATAGGGCATGGACAGCACTTTCCAAAATGGAGAAATGTTGATACTCTTACCATTAAAATCTGGAACAAGAAAATGATATTTACTCTTGTAACTCCTATTCAATATAGAACATTAAGACCTAGCTAAAACAATAAGACAAAAAAAATATATAAAAGGGATACAAATAGAAAAGTGTGTTAAAATATCTCTATTTGCAAATGATATGATTATATGCATAAAAGAATCTAAATTTTGAGCAAGAAAATTATTTGATATGATAAATATTTTCAGGAAAGAATATAAAATTAGTGTATAAGAATCAGTAGTGACAAAGAAATTAGAGAAACCATCTCAATGGTCACAATAGCCTTCACTGAACATGAGGTGATAAATGTAACCAAGAGAATGAAGGACTTCTACAATTAAAATCTTAAAATTCTGAAAAAAAGATACTGAGCAAGACACTAGAAGATGGAAAGACCTTCCCCATTCATGGATCAGAGGAATTAATAATGTTACAAAGAACCATGTTCTCAAAAGATCCAATGAATTCCAATCAAAACCCCAACAAAAAATGTTAAAAAAAAAAAAAAAAAAGAAAGAAAGAAAGAAAGAAAGAAAGAAAGAAAGAAAGAAAGAAAGAAAGAAAGAAAGAAAAGAAAAAACTGTAAAAATGTTATGGCAGCATAAGAAATTCCCTATAACCAAAGGAAACCTCAGAAATAAGTGCACTAGAGGTACATAATACCTGACTTCAAATTATTCTATGTAAACATAGTAATCAAGGCAACAGGGCACCGGTATCACAGAAATGTAAACCTGTGAGGTACAACAGAGTACTCACATGTCATTTCACTGAAATTTACTCACCTGAATTTTTTTAAACAAGGATACAAAATATACACAAAAGTCAGCTTTGTCACCAAATTATGCTAGAAAAATACTCGACTTGTAAATGTAAAAGAATGAAATCATGCCCTTATTTCACAAACTGCATGCTATTAATTCAAAAATGGATTGATGTTCTCAATATTAAACTTGAAGCTCTGAAATTTCTAGAAGAATAGATCATAAAACAATATATAGGCATAGGCAAGAACTTTTTAAACCGTACTTTACTCATGAAACCTGAAAGCTTCTGTACAGCAAAGAAACCTGTGAATAAATGAAGAGGCAGCCCATGAAATGAAAGTTTTTGTCAGCTCAACATCTGATATAGGATTGCTATCTTCTGTTAATTAAGAATTAAAACAGCTAAACTTTAATATTTCGCTAATTCAAAAGATAAAAGAAGTCACAAAAAGAATTGTAAAAATTGATAAATTAGCAAGGCTTCATAAAAGCAATTTTCATTCTTTGTATCAAAAAAATAATCAAAGAAAGCATTTACAACTTATACAAATAAATTGAATAACCAATAGTAAAACGATTTCAGGACACATTGAGTCTATAAACCATAATTATTATTCCCCTGAAAATTTCAAAGAGCAAATTTCACATCAGACAAATAGACCATAGTTGTCTTAACTAAAGTTGTAATATCAGCATATGACCAGTTTTTAATTTACTAAGCATTGAGTTATGTAATCAAATATACAGTTAATGATTAATATAAGTCTATGAGCCATTCCTAAATATGAAAATATTCCTAACATTCACAGTCAAATAAATGGATACATGGGTGTGTAAAAGTATATACTTGCATATATGAATATTTATCAATACAAATTGTAAGTAGTATATAAATGTTTTATATAATAGTACATTAATATTGCATATTTTATATTCATTTTTATGTTTCCCCTAAAAAACACACGTAAGAATGGGACAGCTAGTTGACATATACAGAACATAGAAGAGTCTCAAATCCCAAGGGTATTACAAAGTTCTCTTGCTCTTAAGACAAGCTTTTACCCAGTAGGGCCTGGAGAAAATGCTTGAAAACACATTTCATATCTATGTACAGGTGCATAGCCAATATATATATATGAATATATATTGTTCAATATTATGGTTGTGCAAATGTCAATTAAAACTAAAACTCTGATCACCATGTTAAATTAAAACAGTGAGCACTTCCCAAGAGTTGTAATTTAATGAAAATTATTGTACATTTCTGATTGAAGTGGAAATTGATGGTTCTATGGAAAGATTTTTGGCAATGTTTATTAAGCTGAACACATTTTTTGTGTGCAATCTCAGCATGGAGCCAAAAAAATTATATGATCATATCACAATAGCATGTGAATGTTCACACATACATCAGTAAGTTCAACTAGTATCCAGACTAGAAAGCAGTTTAAAGGTGCAATGCACTCAGATAGACAATTGAATTATGAAATTTTCACACAACGACTAATGAGTTACCAAGGATTCTGTACAAAGATAAACAGACTCAGAATATTTAGTGGAAGAATTGAATTAGAAAGTCATATGTGTGGATAAGGGGGCCTCAGTGATAGAGCAATAGCCTGGCAGCTTATGCTCCCAAGCTCTCTGATAAACACAGACAAAATGAAAACAGAAAGCACAGGAAGTATGGGTATCCACTAAAAGGAGTTTCAACCTGTGGTTTTCATCCTTATATTTAAGAGTACAAAATGATTTAGCAAGACAACATAGAATAGACACAGAGTCGAGGTATCTGCTAACATTGGAAGAGTAGAAGAGAATGTGACTGGGAAAGCAGAGTCTGCTAGCTACTGGCTGTGTCTTTATATCTATGATAAGACACAATTACTTTGTAACCATTCATAGCTTACATATTTTATTGTATACATATCTGAATGAACTTTATATTTTTGCAGTAAAATGAGTGTTTTTTTAAAATACAATTTAAACCACTCACAGAAAAGTGTCCCTGTGTCTACCTGGGCCATTTTCAAAAGGATTGGAGAACAGGAATCTGGCAGTAGTTAGCCAGAAGGTCAAACTTTTAATCATATTGTAGCTTTTGTTTGTTTATAAGACTAAATGAATAAATGAAAGTTATACCCTGGGGTTTGTATCAAAGATCAAAGAAGAGGAAGCCAAATTCAGCCACTGACAAAAACATAACACTAGAGAAGCTGATGATGGAAAGATCAGAAAGCCGAACAAATGCTAAAAGTAAAATGCTTGTTCACTTTTACTGAGGACTTATCAACCATGCTGTTTGAGAATTTGCCGACATAGCTCAGAGTCACAGAGGAAAAGAATCATGAATTATAAACGTAATACTGTATCATATGGACCCTATTAAATATTTGACCACAGGTTTTCATAAGTTATGTAAAAACATAGTTTGTTGAATATTGTCAGTTATCTTAAGGTCCCCAAAAGAAATATATATACAGACCTCTAGACTAAACTTGCACATTCTTACACTATTAGACTTCACCACCAAAGCCCAGCATGATCCTCTAGAGCTAAATCACTTCTTTGTCTGGGTTACAGGCAAACTTAAAGGATTTGTTTCTATGTTTTTGCTATCTCATACCTATTTTAAGACAGATAGTAAAGGGAATTAAATCCAACGCAAAACATATCAGCATGTTCAAAGACCAGAGACAGTGCCTACAGTACTATCCTCGGAGAGCCATCTTCCACTGGAGAAGAGCCCAGGTCTTATAGGTGGAGTATACAGAAACACTCATGAGAGATGGAGTCCCAGAAGTACAGGATCTACGTCTAACACTGTTGGTCTGAGGTTTGAACTAGGGATGATTGTGTATTTTCTTGGAAGTGGATTGAAGAGAGAAAAGATCAAAATGCAACATTATATAGCACTGTGCCCAAGCATCTTGGGCGCTATGCTTTTTCCTTGTTTGTGCTGAATAATAACGGTTGTACATTGTTGAACTGCCTGACAAGGTTCCCTATACTGCTCTGAATTGCTTTCAATGCTGTCAACTGCCAAAAGTTTAAAAATGGAAGTCCAAGATAGTAAATAAATATGTAAGTCATTTTTGACAAGGAGGGAAAATGGGGTTACATTAAAAGCTTACTGACTCTAACACCAAGTCATATTCTTTTCATGTATCAGTTTATATACATCATCACTTGAACATTTTTGAATTACATTTATTTTAGTTTAGCTTTTGATTTACTTTTTGTTCTTTGACATTTGCGTATATATATATATATAATATATATATATATATATAATATATATATATATATATATTTGAACTGAACCCATTTAGTTTAACAAGGGCCAATTATGTGACCATTGAATTGGAACTTTCCACTGGAAGCTGAATGGATCCTTGGTGGGTAAACAACTGAAGGCAATGACTCTACCTCTCACTAAATCTATTGCTAACTGTTCATTGGAGAAGAGAAGAGCACTTTGAGCTGCACTGCCCCAATTCATGACTGGTTACTGATCGAGCCAATTCTTGTGTAGATCCACTAAAGGCATCCAGGGATGTTGTGAGTTAATGCTTGCAGTTTCTGTATGTTGTCTGGAAGATGGCATTTCACAGGCCTTCTCTAAAATTCATCTGCCCCAATGTTGTACAATAATCTATGAGATTAAAGGGGCTGGGAATGTCTTTTTTTTTATTTTTATCACAGTACATTTATTTATTTTTCAAAAGAGAAATATTGGAGAAATTATTTTGGCCACTCCACGTAGTTAAAAGGATATTTATTTAATGGCGAAACTCACAAATTAAGTAATGGGTAGGTCGCAGGGTCTGGGGAAGGTGTAATGCAGTCCAACGGTGTTCTCCGGAGCTCTACACAGTCAATCTGCACTGGTCAGCGTCCCGGCACGAGAGAGCGCCCAGAGCGAGCGCTGGCCCATCCAGCTCCCGGGTCCCCAGGCGCCTCCCCTCGTCCCGCCTCGTAGGCGTGACAGTTGCCAGAGTCTCAATGGGGGTTGGAACTTCCAGAACCAAGTTGGAATGGCTACCCACTACATCTCCCCTTTTTGTCTAAATAAGAAGGTTCTAAACTAATACAAGACTATATACAAAGGAATAGTTATCAAATATTGTCCAGAAATAATGAGAGATAATGACCTAGATAAGATGTAACTACAACCAATGCAAACAATATCAAGCAAGAAACACATACTAAAATCCAGAGAAGTATAGAGCATAGGTAAACAGCATATTATAAAGATCATTCAAAGGTGTCCTATCCTAAAGAACCTGAACCTAATACTTAATAAGTTCTATCTAAGATATTATATATACTAAGTTGTAACTATAACTGCTAGTCTTCAATCCATCAAAGACCTGAGAAGGAATATAACGGTACCTGAGAAATGGAAGACGGATGCAAGCAACTTTCGGGAATCTTGCAAGAGTAGACCAAGACAGCTGGCAGCCTGGACAGTCACCTAATGTTTCTCAGCATTGTTGGTGCATTCAAATTGGCTACAGGCCTAGAGTATCTGACAGACCATTTTCAGAAGCAGGATTTCTGAAAGACCATCTTACTCTGTCTTGGCAGAGTACAGTGGTCGCTTTCCTTGTGTCCCTCTTGTCCAGAAAGGAGAGCATTGCATTTGTACTGTCAGCCATCAAGGCAAGGGCAGTTCTTTGCCCAGTAGGCCATTTTGTGCCAAAAGACAAACTTCCAAATGGAAATGTCTTAGAAGCCCAACATTCTCTCGGGATCAATTGGTGCAGCCAGGAGCAATTGTGTCTCACGTCAACAGAATTCTAAGTTATTTAAATGCCATATTCTCCAGGTCTATGAAGTGTTTGAAGATTACCTGCCCATCTAACCTATGTATCTGTAAATCTGGATAACTAACTAACGTAACTATAGAGATGACATAGCGACTATAAATCTATAAATCTTATCTATCAAAATAACCTAAGGACTAAGGCTTCACATAAATAAGGTAAACAGTCTATAAGCAAATGTATGGTGAAGAACGATGACTTCAAATTGTGACAATACACAAGATATTTATAAAGAGTAGAATATATAGTGCGATATGAATATGACAATAATATAAATATATATAATATACGAATATTAAAAAATAGAACATATATAAAGTATGACAGATATAAATTTACATTTGTATCAAATTAGAACCTGTCTGTAAAAGTACCTGTAAAAACTGTAGAAAGTGCCTGCTTATTTTGCAATCAGCACGTACACAGCTTTCTGAGCCAGTACAAGGGAATAACAGGGATATTTTTGGAGCATTTACAAGAGAAATGACCTTCAATAGGTTTATAGTATGAAAATATGAATAATTACCATTGAATTTTAGACAATACGGAAACAGTGAGCACTAAATATAACTTGAATTTTAGTCTCTTATGTAAGTGTTACATTTCAGGTCTCTATAATGTTTATTTCATTTTCAACATGCATAGACATAGCCATGACGATATGATGATATTGGAACTAATGATTCCACAGGATAAGCACCATTTAATTTCATACCCTGCCCTAACTTCAGGCAAGCTGTGTTCATAGCCTGGAGAACTCATGCTTCATTCATATGCTTATGCATTCTGTAGTGAGGGCATGCAGTGGGGAGGTGCCCTGTGCTGAGTGGGCTAAGGCTGGGCAGACTCTTATGGTTCTGGTAGACACAGAGTTTGCAGTGTGTGAAAGAACAACTCAGAGATGGGAATGTCTTTTTAAGGCTGAATAATCATCTGTCACTTATCAACAATTTGTACAACCATGAGTCCAAATTTTCTACTGCTAAGTGGAAAGAGATGTTTCTATAATTAGGACTAAGAATAGTATTTACCTAAAGCTATAAATATAAATATTTAGAAAACAATTTTTATGTTATTTAAAGTTATTTAAACACCAGTATTCAGTTTCGTCCTAGAAACTATGACCTCTCTACCCTCGGTTTTTAAATAGATTTACAAGGATAGTCATGGATTCCTTCCTGTGAAACAGTCTTCAAATTCAATAAGACAGGAGCTGACCTGACTCATAATATCAGTGTCACTATTGTACAAGTAGCCATATCTTCCCTGGAAGATTGGTTTCTAAGTTTTTAGAGTTCATAATTGTGCAAGACCACTCACAACCTTTTCTTTCCTCAAGAAGCCTACACACTTCTTTCTTAGACTGTGAGTGCCCATCAGCAGGTGAAAAGTTTCCATCTCAGTTTTAGCATCTCTCTACAGAGTGCAATCCAAATGTGTCGGTTTTCAGCAATAAGATCATATCAACTAGTTCTAGTGGGGAACCAAGAGGAATAGCAAGAGCCTGTTTCATTCTGTGGGCCTCTGTGAATTCCCAATAGGTGGTGGTGCAAGCCTTTAATCCCAGCACTCGGGAGGCAGAGCCAGGCGGATCTCTGTGAGTTCGAAGCCAGCCTGGGCTACCAAGTGAGTCCCAGGAAAGGAGCAAAGCTACACAGAGAAACCCTGTCTTGAAAAACCAAAAAAAAAAAAAAAAAAAAAAAAAAAGAATTCCCTTACCTTACTCACAAGGAGGTATCCCACTCCTGAAACTAGTGGTTTTACTATAGCCCATAGCTTTTATTAGCAATGCAAGGAGTCATATTCTTTCAAGTCTTTTTAGAAAAAAAAATTAAGATTTCTAATTTGGTTGTAATTTGGTTCCACATTTTTTAAATTCCCTCTTCATTATGGTTAATCCTTTCCTCTTCCTCCTATTTCTCCTCTTTTCTTCTCCCTCCTTACTTCAACCTTCTAATCCCTCAAATCCCTCTTCTCTACAGTGAAATTATCCCTCTTTACTTAAGGTAGACCTTTGTCACCTTGGTCTGTTTCTAGTCCACTCACTTCTGTAGAAACTCAAATGTGAACACATAGACTCAAAGCTGAGATCCACATATGAGAGAAATATATGGAATTTGTTTTCTGTGCCTGGGTTACCTCACTGATTATATTTTTCTGGTTCCATTACACAATTTTTATAATCTCAGCTTTTTTCACAACTGAATAAAAATCTATTGCACATATGTATTACATTTTCATTACCCATTATCAGTTGATGGACATATTGCCCAATTCTATTTTACAGTTATTCTGCAAATAGAGTGTCAATGAATAAGGATGGGCAAGTCTCTCTGTAGTAGGATGCAGAGTCTGTTTAAGTTTTTTGAGAAATCTTCACATAGGTTGCCATTATGGTCTCATCAGTTTTCACCTCCATCACCATCCCCTCAAGTGTCTATTACACTTTGATATGCTCCTGATAGCCACTCTGACTGTGATGAGGTTGAATCTCAGGGTAGTTTAATTTGCATTTCTCTGACAGCTAATGGTCATGCAGATATTTATGCAAGTGTATATGCATTTCTTATTTTGAGAATTTATTATTCAGATTGATAGCTCAATTTTTGGCTTAGATTGTTTATTTTCTTCATATTTTGCATTTTTATTTTTTGTGTATTCTAGATGTTAATCCTTTCCCAGATGTATAGCTGGCAAAGACTTTTTTTTCCAGTTCTGATAGGCTGCCTCATCATTTAATATAGTTTCTTTTGTTAAGTAGAAACTTTTAAATGTCATGAGGTCTCACTTGTCATTTGTTAGCTTGATTTCCTGAGTGACTGGAGACCTATTTAGAAAACCCCAACCTATGATTGTACTGTAAGGTAGTTCTTACCTTCTCTGCTAATAGTTTTAGTTTTACATTGAGGTATTTGAATGATTCTGACTTATGTGTCTGTGGCTGCACAAACACAATGGTTCTTCTTACTGTTAGTACTATGGCTCTATAGTATATCCTGATATCAGGTGTGGTAAAATCCCCAGCATGGTTCTTCTTTTCTCAGGATTGGCCTGGATATCCAGGATACTTTGCATTTCCCTATGTGTTTTAAGATTGTTTTTTTATATATCTGTAAAGAATGGGCAAGGGTTCATGATTGGGATTTTTGAAATTAGTTTGTTTCCACCATCTAGTGTCTTCCTTGATTTCTTTCCTCATAAATTTAAAGCTTCCATTGTAGGAGTGTTTCAGCTTCTTGGCTAGTATTGTAGTTTGAATAAGGAATATCTACCAGTGGTTCATGTGTTTGAATTCTTGGTACCAGTTGGTGGTACTTTTTCTAAAGAGTTTTGAAATTTTTGTGAAGTGGAGCCTTGCTGGAGGAAGAATTTTGCTAGGGATGGACCATGTTCTTTCTCCAAGCTTCATATATGTTCATTAAAATGTGACCACTAGATTCCTGCTTCTATCTCCATTTTTTCTCTATTGCCATGTCTTCCCCCTCATGATAAACATTTACTCTCTGGAATTTTTAGACAAAAATAAAACCTCTCTTCTTTAAGTTACATTTGCTGGAGTGTGTAATGGTATGGATGATAATGGCCTCCATATTCTTATATATACATTTGGTGAAACTGTTTTAGAAGGATTGGAAGGTGTGACCTTGTTGGAGGAAGTGTGCCACAGAGGTGGGCTTTAAGGTTTCAAAATCCCATGCCATTCCTAGTTGGCTTGTTCCGTGTTTCTGCCTCTTTCTCCTTACTTCATCAGTTTGCCTACCTGTTGCGTGCTCCGTGCCATCATGGGCATGAAATCCAACCCTCTGTAACTGTTAGCCCCCAAGTTAAATAATTCTTTTATAATTTTCCTAGGTCATGGAGCTTTATGGGATCAATACAAAAGTAACTAAGATAGAAGCATGTACTATGGAGTGGGCTATCGTTATGACAGGCTTAACTATGCTGTTTTTTAGAAAGATATGGAAGACTTTGGGACTTTGGACTAGAAAATCTTGGGAAAGCTAAAAGTGGAGCTAAATGTGCCATTGTAGTAACAGTTTGGAAGATATTAATGCTGAGAGAAACATGGACTATGGAGACCCAGCTCAAGTTGATTTCAGAGGGAAATAATATTAGAAACTGGAATAGAGACCATTCTTATGATATTTCTTCAAAGAATGTGGCTGCTTTTTGCCTCTGTCCCAGGAATGTACTTTAGTCTAAATAAAATAGCTTCAACGGATTTTGAACTGATTTTACTCATAGATGAGATTTTAAATATCCAAAAATATATACTGGAGAAAAGATAACATCTTCAATAAATGATGATGGGGGAAATGGATGTTCACATATAGAAGAATGAAATTAGACAAGTATCTATCAACTTCCACAAAAACCAACTCCAATTTCAAAGTTTTAGCACAATTAGTTTATAGTTTTGTTTGTTTGTTTGTTTGTTTGTTTTTTAGTAGGTGAATCATTAACCTATTAGTGTATGGAGCATTTAGAAAAAAATGTTTCACTCTATATGTAACTTTAGGACTTAGATGTCTCATTGAAATAGCCGATCATCACATGAAGAATTTCCCGCTCAATAACCAGAACCAATTTATGCACATATATCAAAGAATATGTCCTCTCCCTGCTCCATAACACCCCTTTTAAACAGGTGACTGATATTGAAGTGCTAGGGACTTCAAACGTATAGTTCACACCAATAGAGAAAGTAAGTTTAACCAAGACAAACCATTCTCCAAGCCTCAGATGGTCTCAGAGAATTGAGTACATTATTGCAACGAGCTTTGAAGAAATCAAACAAGCACCAGGACACAAAAACAGCTTTCAAATCCTGTAGTAAAACCCACAGCTTTGAAATAGAAATGAAACAAAAAATGTTAATGATGGGGATGGGCCTGTATAAAGGTAAATTTAGTGCAAAAACATAAAATATTTCAATATTTCTAAGAAAACTATTATTTCTATAAATATGAAAATACAGAAGAACAATATTTGAGTGCAAAATGAGAATCAATTTTATTCAGGGAAGTGTGGTTTATTGGCTAGACATTGGGACTATAGAAGGTGTGTAACCTTCTACCTCTATTTCACTCAATAATTTTAGAAGCATTAGTTGTAGTTCTTTAATGGTCTTACATAATTTCATAGTGAATTCATATGAACCTGAGTATGTTTTAGTTGGGAAATGACTATGATGATGATGATAATGATGGTTATGATGATGATGATGATGATGATGATGATGGTTATGATTGATTCATCTTCTTTGCTTATTATTGGTCTATTTAAATTATTTATTCTGATCTTGGTTTGACTTTCATTTTATGAATCAGATGTACCTAGAAATTCACTTATTTTATTTCAGTTTTTCAATTTAGGGGAATATGCATACTTCAGGGATGCCCTTTTTAAATTTTATGTTTGTCTCTAATTTTACAATTTGGCTGTTTGCTTTTAGTTAATTCAACTACGGTTTAATCTATTCCATCTTTTCAAAATAGTCAAGTCTCTTCATTGTTGCTTCTTTCTGAAAATACACTTATTTATTGATTGATTTGTATGTACATGCATGTGCATGTGTGCTTACACATATGCAATGTAGCACACATAGAAATAGGAGGACTGTCACAGGAGTTGAATTTCTCCTTCCATGTGTGGGAGCTGAGGGTAAAACTGAGGTCGTCAAGCTTGACAGTAAAGACTTTTATCTACTGAGTCTTTCCAGCCTTCATGTATTCTTCATATTGCTGTTTTTCCTTTCTTTATATTGGTTTCTGCTATAGTTTTAATTATTTCTTCCTTTAGACTGATTTTTATATTGACTTGTTTCTCAAACTCTTGAAGTATATCGCCTAGTTATTTATCTGCATTTCTTCTAATTTTTTTCAATATAGAGACCATGTAGAACTATTAATTTACCTTTTAGAACATCTTTGATAGTATCTTACAAATTTGGGTATATTAGGTTTTCACTTTTACTTCACCCTAAAATTGAATTCCCTCTCAATTTTTCAATAACTCGGTCATCATTAAATATTATGTTGTTTAGTCTATGTGAAATTGTTCATTTCTAGTGTTTTTCTGCTGTTCATTTCAAGATTTCTTCAATTGTAGACATATAGGTACATGAAGTTATGGAGTTTTTTTTTTTTCAATTTTCATCTTCTCCTTGAGATTTGCTTTGGATTCAATCTGTAGGCTATTTTATATGGAAATGTCCATGTGTCCATGTAAAAAGAATGTGTTTTCTATAGTTTTAGAATGGGCTAATATGAAGATACATGTTTGGTACATGTGGTATAAGGTGTCATTTAGCTTTCTGTTCCTCTATTTGTTTGTTTGTTTATTAATTTGATATACAGATGGCAAGACAGTCCGTGGAAACAGGCTGCTGAAATCACCAATTATTACTGCTTTGCGGTCAATCTGTAGTTAAATTCTTACTTGTTTCATAAAATAGGTGCAAATAAGTTTGGTGTATAATGTGTCAGTAACGTTTTTGTTGGTGTCGTAAAATACCAGGATGAAAAGCAATGTGTAACAGGCTTACTTTTGGCCATCAACCAGTTGCCAAATCATAACACAGGAGATTTATTATTGCAGTTATGAATGCTCAGCCTTATCTTATGCTCATTTCTTGCTAGCTTTTATAAGTTAACCTGGTTCTCTTCATCTACATTTGCCTCAGAATCTTTTATCCTTCTTTCCTTCTGCATGTCCTACTCTACGTCTAGCTGCCTGGCTGGCTGGCTGACCCCAGGCATCTCTTTCTCTCTAGTTCTCTCTTCTCTCTCCTCTCAAATCTAGATTCCTCCTCCTACTTATTCTCTCTGCCTACCAGACCAGCCTATTCCCCTACTGCCTACATATTGGCCATTAGCTTTTTATTAGACCAATTGGGTGCCCTAAGGTATGCAAGATGAAACAGCAACACATCTTTACATAATTAAACAGATGTAGCATAAATAAATGTAATACATCTTTACATATTTAAAGTAATATTCCACAACAGTAGTGTATGGAAGGAAGGTATTTACTGCTTCTGTTGTTCTTTAGGGGTAGTCTATAATGGTGACAAAGAAGGCATAACAGCTGATAGCCAGTGCAGGAAGCTAAATCACATTTAGTCACACAGGGATCTAAAGGAGGAAACCGTAAGTGAGGTAAGCTTAGAATCTCTCAAAGCCCACCTCAGGTGACACACTCCTCCAGCAATGCGCTACCTACTCTAGGTCTAATAAGCATGACCAACTGGAGACCATACCCAAGAGCCTAGGGGCAATAGTTTTCATTCAAACCACCACATTCTATTTCCTGGTCCTCATAGGCTTATATCCTTCCATGATCCAAAAGGCACGTTGTTCAGCTTTAAACTCCCTATAGTCTTTAACAGAGTCAAGACTGTTCAAAAGTCCAAATCTCTTCTGAGATTCATGATACTCTCTTAAATGTATCCCCTGTATAATAGAAAAAGCAAATTACATAGTTCTAACGAACAATGACATAGAATTTACCTTCTTTTTCCAAAGGGAGGAGTGGCATATCTTGGGTTGACTATCCTTGGAATGTATCTGATAGCTCTGGAATTTCCACTATCTTTGAATCTCAACATCAACCTAAGCTTTTCCTTCGAAGCTTTACACCATGGTCTCTCAAGGACTCCTGGCCTCCCTAGACTCTGCAGGAAGTCTGAATCTGCCACACATGTGCCTGGCCTCAGCAGCTCTCTGAAACATAGAATAAGAATCCATAACATCCCTCAATGTTTGAATTTTTCTTGCTTCCAAAACAAGTACCACGTGGAAAACACTGTCAAGTTTGGCTGCTAGCTTAGGAAGGAGTCTGCTATTTGGAACACTTTTGCAGCAGGCTTTGTATGCATTCTAAGGGAAAGAATTACTTAGGCTGTCTTTCACACATCAGGGTTTTAGCACTGTGGAGTCATTCCTTTGGGATACACTACATCCTATGTCAATGAATAGCAGTCTCTCCTTAACAGTGGCAATTGCTTTAACAACAAGCACTTTAGGCACATATCTTGGAGGCTCATTAATATTCCTAGTACTCTTTTTCTTTCAATACTTTATATTTTGTATTTCTTCTTGACACATTTGTTCTTCCTATTGTGGATATGGAGAAGAATAATCAGTAATAACCATGCAGCTGACTCAAATTTAAATGATCTTAAAATCTTTTAAGAAATTAGCCCATCATATTTTAAGTCAGCCATGAGAAATTCTAAGGACACAGGCAGAAAATAGTCACTCTTTTTTCCAAAGTGTCACACAAATATCCACTTGCAATTACTAATAAAGTCTTTACTTTCTTCTGAAACCCCATGAGCCAGACATCAATCACTCATGTTGCTCTCAGCATAACTGTTCTCCAGACTCCAACCAGAATGGTCTATTAGTCTCTCTAGTAGTATTTACTTAGCTTTCAGTCCAAAATTCAAAGGATTTCACATTCCCCAGTAAAACATAGAGACAAGCCCAGCTCCCCTGCTATCTTGATCTGTATCAGTTACCTTTCTCTTTCTGTGATGTCACAGAATGCAGTTTGTTAAAGGAAGAGTTCATTTTGTCTTACAGTACCAGAGGGCAAGATGGGTAATAATGTAAGTAAGAAGCATGGCAGAAGGTGGCTGAAACAGGAAGTTGCTGCTGCTGTTGCTGCTGTTGCTACTGCTTCCTCCTCCTTTCCTCTTCCTCCTCCTCCTTCTTCTTCTCCTCCTCTTCCTCCCAAGTGTGTGGTTAAAGGCATGTGACACCCCAGCATGATTTTCTGTAAAATACATTCTATCTATTTTTCCTAGAGTCCTTTTTCATGTGTTTGGTCTTTTTGTGTTGTCTCATACTTCTTGCATATGTTCCTGTTCATGAACATTTTTAATGGTTTTAATTTTTTCATTGTTTTGGATGATTCCATAGATGTACACAAGATATGAGCAAGATATTGTACCTCTCAAACCTCCCTCCACAGCTTCCTATATCCCCCTCAAAATGTTCCCTCTAAGCTTCATGCCTTTTTTCACTATGTTTTTTCTCTTGAATTATCCAATTGTTCTACCTTGTCCTTAATCTTGGGTACTCTGTCTTTTATATGATTAATTCTGTTGTTGAAAGCTTCCAATTAGTCTTTCATCAGATTGTTGACTTTTTACACTTCCAGTTGATTTCAATTTGGGTTTCCTTCAGTCTATCTCTTTACTGAATTTAATATTCATAACCTGAATTGTCTTCTGTATTTTACTGATCCATTTGCTGGACTTCATTCAGTTGCTTATTTCTGACCTCTTGATATATTCAAGTGTTTATTCTCTTCCTATTTGAATTCCCCTGACTCTTTAAATCTGCTTATAATTGTTCTTTTAGAAGCTTTGTTCTGAGTTTCATTTTAGTTGTACTTGTGGGTGAAAATTACTAAGTAAATGTTCATCATTGAGGAGAGATATTGTCTTGATGTTTTTATGGGGTGAATGAAGTATTATGAAGAAAACAATTAGGGTCTTAAGTGGTCTATGGAGGAGAAAGGAGAGGAGCCAGACCAATGGTGCAGATGCTGAAAACTGGTGGGAGCTAGACAAGATATTGGGCTGCCTCTGAAGGAGATAACAAAGGACTGCAGGTAGTAGCACGGTCTAGCATTGGATCAGGGAATTATTTTCATTTATTAATAAACTAAAGTTAAAAAAGAAAAGTAAAATGGAAGAGATTTACACAGAAAAATCATGAAGAAGTTAAAATATTTTGTTGTGGCATGGGTCAAAATAGTTTTACTTTAGAAATATAAGTTTGAATGGACCACATTAGGTAAAATTACAGAACTATGAAGATATAGTTCTGATTTATGCAATATTATAAGGTCCAGGAATACTTTAAGGAGTACTTTTTATGAACCGTAAGAAATGCCATTTTAGAACAGTCAAATTTAGACTTTTATAGACACATATAAATTCCTATAGTACCAAATATTACACAGAATTAAAATCTACACTCTTCCTTGATAGATTTCATAGATAATTACAATCTGTGTTAGCGTTTTAACTTTGAAATTATAATTTTGTTCTGGAAATATAAATATATACCATCAAATAAAGTCAATAAAAGATGGATCTTTGGCCCGACCAGAAAGGCAGGTTTTCTCTGTGGAGGGATTCATTTTTGAATTGTCATACCTGAATTATTTGATCTTTCTCCTCTGAGTCTTTTCTACCATACTCTTCATGTGATGAAAATATAAAATTCTACTGTGGAAGCAGAGACTAACCATTTAGAACTGCATTCTAAATTACTATGATGAATAAGTGTTTAATAGTTGTAATAACTTTATAACCCTTCACAATCTTACAGGTAATTATTATTTTAGACTATAAATACTACCTCCAAAAAGGCAAACTGTCATCTAGTTTGAATCATGTAATTGTCAGTCTTCTGTTCAATGTTCTAAACCATAGCAACAGAAATGTACTTACAATTTTAAGGAATACAGGTAAGAAACCAGAGAATAATTACCAAAGAGACCAAAGGTGTGCATCTAAGTCTATTTAAATGTTCTATATAAATTCATAATTTAGTTTACATATGTTTATTATGTGCATACATGTGCATATGCACATTTTCTATACTAGTACATGCATATTCCAAATATATGAACAGGTATCCCCTTTACAATCAATGCACATAGCCTATAAATGTGTCTAATATATTTTCCATACATGTACTAAATGAATATATATTCTCTCTGCCTACCAGACCAGCCTATTCCTATTGATACAAACAAAGAACTTTCTTATTTTTGTTAGTTTTTAAAGTTTTCACTTTCCCATTGATATATAATTATGCATTATATTTATTAAGTTGTATTCTGTAGGAGTACTTTTTCCCAACATATTAAGTGATTATCTAGAAATGTGAGATACTGTAAAAGTGAAGAGTATAATTATCCATTTGTTCACTGAGAAGGAGCTTAGAATTTATTTGTCACAGAGTTTTATTAAGTTTTCTACCTTTTTTAAATCTTTCATTTGTGCAAGAGATTGATGGAAATTATATGCTTAGTCCAATATTCCTTAGACTAGTAAGCATTGCAAAGCATATTCTTTTCATAATCTTTCCTAAATCTGAAAATAACGACATAATTTATAAATTGTATATTGTAGATTTTTCTTTATAAGACGAGGGGTTCCATTTATAATTTGAAACCCACAGTACACTTATGGTAGATCACATGTACCAAATTAACTAAATTAAAAGAAGAATTCGGTATTGTAAAGATTAGTAATGGTATTCTGGATTTCTCAGTATTGGAAAAATTATTTGACCTTTTAAATCCTTATAATTATGGATACTAATGCTCTGCTCTCTGCCTATCACTGGTCCACTGTACATAATGGAACCAAGGTTCCATTTTTAATATTTCTTACATGAAATTCATTTCTAAAATTTCACAAAAAAATTTAATTACTTATGAATTACACTGCTGCACCTTTCATGATTTCATGGGTTTGACATGACTGGGACTTTGAGGGAGTGGAGAACAGACAAGCTGACACAGGGAAAACTGAGGCTGGGTAGACTGGGCTCTTGATGGAGAAGGCTCAGCAACCTATCATCTCAGTATATTTATCATATAAAGTTGAACAAAGAAGGGGGAGTTACTGCATGCAGATGAAACTAAGAGGTAGGGTTTATGGTATACAGATGAATCGAAGAGACAGTTTTAGCTTATTATGCTAGGAGCATTCTCTGTAAAGGAACACTCAATCTTCAGGCTATAGACTGGAGTGGAAGGGGTAGAAAGCTAGGTGGGCATTTTCTTCTGCACATGCAAGCAACATCTGTACATGGACCAAAGGAAGACTTTGGAATTCTTCCAAGCCTCACCAAGTGGGGAAGTCTTTACTCTCTTCCCATGAGTCTAAGTTTATAACCCTTGACATGGCTCAGCATGTCACACAGTCAGGGTTTCTTCTGCTCCCTAACTACGCATAATGGGAAACTAAAGACTTACATGAATATTTCCTTTAGTTGGGATATTTGTCAGCAATGGTAGACTGCCTTGATTTTGGTTGCAGAATATAAGATTATATATTTTAGTAATTGTATACTGTTAGACTGGGAAAATACTGGTTTTAACAAAATAGTCAAGAAAAATGCTTTGAACAATTTTAAAGGGTAGCTTTAATACATAGTTCAACTGAGTTGATACAACATTTACTTTTTATTATAAGTGGTAATTTCTTAATTTCCAAATTCAAACAGAAATTTCCAACATTCTTTGTACACAAAATTGGACAAAGAACAGCATGGCAGACCAAGTTCTACTATAGCTTTTGGTGTCCTCTGGGGAAGAAATTCCACTAAAATTAAGAGATTTCAGCTTAGAAAAAGAAATTATGATGTCTAACTGATATTTTCACTAAAAATATTTTTAATTAATGCCAGACCCCAAAAATGTAAAAAGAAAAAAAAAGGACAGGAAAACACAGAAATTCACTAACAGACCACTTCACAGATGAGAAGAATGGAAGATACTGAAACAGTCTCCTGTCTAAATTCATTGACATTCTTTTTTATGTTTTTAATCAAAATCACTTTAGTGCCTACTTTCATTCATTATGCTAGAAGCAATTGAAACTGTCTCATGACACTGCAAAATACTCAAGTTCTGAGTGTTAAATAAACTGCAACTTTGTATTCAGTGTAAAACTACATGAAAGCATTCACTGCCTTTCCTAGTAGGCTGGATAAAAACCTGAAAAGTCCTCATGACCCATTCTATTAGAACTTTCTCTGGTGGTTTCCTTTTATTATATTACTGGTTTTATTTTATTTTATTTTATTCATAAAGGCCATTCTACTAACACAGACCTCATCATAAAGCAAGCTTTTGTTTTGCTTTGTCCCTAAGAGAGATTCTTTAGTAACTCAACTGGGTGTGTAGATATTTGAGTTATGGGCCCTTCACACTGATGATAAACCCATAACATTCAGACTTATCCAGTGAAGTATATTAATAGTACATTCAACTTGACATTATGACCAATCTGGCCCTCAGGAATTGGCCTATAAATGTCAGGGATTGTCAGAGTTAAAGCTGTGTTTCTTATAGACTGCAACAACCAAATTTTATTCTTTGCCCTCCTACTGCAGATGTCTTATATGTGTTCCCTGAATACACATATATCACATACATATAGTTGAAATATAAAGCACAACATATTTTCTTAATTTGTGACTTCAGGAATCTTATACACTTACTGTAAAAATAAAAACATTTTTAAATGATGAAAAATATGGTTGAATGTGTTATTCTAAAGAAAAGAGTGTGGGGAGTAAAGAAGACTTTAACACCAAATTGTCATGTAACATCTCTCAACTGAAATAAAAAAAAATATAGTTTAAATTATTTAGATCATTTAAAGTATAAAAGCACAAGGGCCCAGAACTCTGAGATAACCAGTTATGTGTTTGCTGAACAAGGTCCTTGAATTTAGTTTCCATTCCAGAATTAAGTCAATATCTTGTTGGGGACACATCTAATGTCTTTGCTTAGTTTTGTACTCCTCAGTCTTCTGGGCACTGGTGAAAGATAGCAAGAGAAGAGCATCACTAGTGTTCATAGTCCCTCTTCCTAAATTAACACATTCAAGTGACAAGACGAAGACATCTGCAGTTTCCCCATCTTGGTTCCCAGGCATTTCCTTCACGACATCAAGCCAAGAAGCAGCACTCCTGAGACTATTTGAGTACATGTCTTTGAATGGTTCAAATTTACGAGGCAAACTTCAACTTTTTTATGTTCTAACACATTATAAAAATTCCAAGCAAAATTTAACCCCTTTATGCTTTCTGCAAATTCTTTCTTTTTAACCTACTCCTTACCAAGTCAGGCAGACCGTTTGGACTATACCTCAGTCTGCTATTGGATAAAGCTGTCTACAGAAAAGGGAGTGGTCTTGTTTATGGCCTGTTGGAGTTTTCTCCTTTGGGATTATCCCAAACATAGGAGGAGTGCAGCCAGGTAGCCTGATAAAACACGCAGCTGCCCTGTTCCAGGTAGTGTGAATAGGCATGTGTGCTAGTTACTTCCCACTAAGCCATCTTGGAGTCTGCTGATACACCTGGTAATTGGTGACACGTGACCATCAGAATGTTGGGGGCCAATGAGAAAGAGACAACACAGCTAAGAGTGTCTCTGGCTACCAGTGGGAAATTGGGAAGGTTAACCCCTATCAGCAATAAACAAATCTGCTGTTTGCTTCTTGTGTCTGTGTCATTGACACACATCGTCTCACCTCGTCCCCCAAGAGGTGTTCAGGTGGTTCAGCCCATAACATCTGGCACCCAGCAAGGGTTCTGGTGCCCATGCAGGCATGAGCATTGATCTGGTGTTTGGTTACAGTCTCTCGTTTTTTGGGTCCTGATTTTTGCCCTTTGCTGCCAGCACTGCATCAATTGATCTTAGACCTGGTGTACTCCTCATTGGCTTTCCTCTGAACATCTTTTCTTCTGTAGCATGGTTCCGTGCCCCCTGCTTGGTGATTGTTTGGTGAGTTGGCTCCTTTATGTTTTATGTTTTATGGTCCCTTTGGAGGTGAGTGCTGGGAGCACTTCTCTCTTTCTCATTCCATCTCTGTTTCTTTCCCTTTTGTCTGTTCATCTGTCCATCAGGCTAGGGAGGTACATCTTTCAATTTTGGTTCTCCCAGCACCTCTACATAAGGGCTGACCCCCAGGGGGTAGAATCCAGGAGAAGCTCCCAACCACCATTCCCTGTCTAGAGACACTGTGTTGGCATATGGCTGTGGCCTAATGAACCACAGACATCCTCTACTAAGCACCAGACACCTGTGAGTGACATATTCTCTGTGACCATTTGTCCATGTTAATAATTATCATTTTCAAAGTCTCCATTGAGAAATCAGGTGTTATTCTGATGGGTTTGCCTTTATAAGTCACTTGGCCTTTTTCCTTTGCTGCTCTGAATATTCTTTCTTTATTCTGTACGTTTAGTTGTTTAATTATTATGTGGAGAGGGGACTTTTTTTGGGGGGGGGTCTAGTCTATTTGGTGTTCTATAGGCTTCTTGTATCTTCATAGGCATTTCCTTCAAGTTGGGAAAGTTTTCTTCTATGATCTTGTTGAATATATTTTCTGTGCCTTTGAGTTGGTATTCTTCTCCTTCCTCTATCCCTATTATTTGTGGGTTTGGTCTTTTCATGGTGTTCCAAATTTCTTGGACATTTTGGGTCATGACTCTGTTGGCTTTAGTGTTTTCTTTGACTGATGAATCTATTTCTTCTACTGTATCTTCAATGCCAGAGATCCTCTCTTCCATTTCTTGCATTCTGTTGGTTATACTTGCACCTGAAGTTCATGTTTGTTTATTCAGAACCACCAACCACATTATTTCAAAGATGTATTGACTTCAGAATGGAAACCAGGATATATCCTACCTTGGGTAAGGGGTTTTTCTTTTGTTTCTGCAGGAGAAAAAAAGCTATGGATACCAACAAAATTAATAAAAATTTGAATCAAACAGGAGAGACCCCTTGATGAGAAAAAGTAAAAGCACATCCACACATATGACATCTCTACAAGATGTAAGAAAAACTTAACAAACAAGGGCTGGGGCAGGGTTCTGTTTTTTGTCTTCACAGTACAATAGAAATATCCATCTTCCAGAAATGATAAGGCCTTAGATATCCAGACATCTACAACAAAAGAAAAGAATCTATTGGTACCAATCTACACATGGTAAAAATCTCACTTCCCAACATCTATTTCTCTTTTTTTAATTTAGTTTTTATAATATTTTATTTATAATTAACTTAATTTCATATATCAGCCACTGATTCCCCTGTACTCCCTCCTCCCACTCCTCAGCCCTCCCCCTCAATCCATCCCCCCATTCCCACCTCCTCCAAGGCAAGGTCTCCCCTGGGTAGTCAGTCCAGACTGGTAGACTCGGCTGAGGCAGGTCCAGTCCCCTCTACCCTACAACAAGGCTGAGCAAAGTGTCCCATCATAGGCCCCAGGCTCCAAAAAGCCAGCCCATGCACCAAGGACAGATCCTGGTCCCACTACCTGGGGACCTTCCAAACAGTTCAAGCTAATCAGCAAGAAGAAGAGTGTTATAGAGGTCCCCAGAAATCCACAAAGATACCTCCACTATAGACTACTGGTTATGGTCAAGAGAGTGCCTGAGCTGACCTGTTCTGGTGATTAGATGGCCGAACACCCTGGCTGTCATGATAGAACTCTCATATAGTGTCTGATAGAAACTGATGCAGAGATCCATGGTTGAGCCCCAGGTGGATCTCTGGGAGTCCAATCGGTGAGAGAAAGGAGGGATTGTATGAGCGAGAGATATTAAGACCATGATTGGAAAAAGCACAGGGACAAATAGCCAAACTAGTGGAAATGCATGAACTGTGAATCAATGGCTGAGGAGCCCCCATGGAACTGGACCAGGCCCTCTGGAAATCTGTATCTCTTTAACTATAGAAAAGTTATGGTTTCAATTCAATTATATATTAAGCTTGCTTTTAAAATTTGCCTAGCTCCTTCTCTAAACCCAAGCATATTACTAAAGAGAGAAAAAGACAGACAGACAGACAGAGAGAGAGAGAGAGAGAGAGAGAGAGATTCTGTCTCATTTCAAAAGAGTCACCTGATATGAGACAAAAAAAGACCAGTACAAAGAGACCATTGTCACCAAGATTCTATTTCTCTCCATGCTTATTCTTGATTTCTCAAGATTCTTTCTTACATGCCATGTCATCTTTAAATACAAACTTTCCATTTTGATATTAATAATGTTCAAGTTTTCCACAGTAAAAAAAAATAAGTCTTCTCCAATAAAAATCTCTAAAGTCTCCCCCTCAAAAAAGAAAAAAAAAGATGGGGACTCACAACAACTCTGCCCAGTCCAGAATGATGCCACGGTACGTAAGAATATTACTCAATAATCAGCTTTGGACTGAAAACTCTTCAGGGCAGTTCTAAGATGAGACAGTCCACCATACTACACTTCTAGCCAAAATCTCAGACAATCTTATCTATTTTTGGCACTAGCTGCAGACTCTACAGCTAGCCCTATTGAGTCCTAACAATCTAAGCTTTCTTATAGAACCCCACAGAGATACTATTGCCCCCTAAATAGCAGGAAGTAACCATAAGAAAACGACACCCCTCTCGCAAATGTTTCATTGTTCTCAGGGTGATGAATGGATGGATGTAGGGTTGGGAGTAGAACAATAAAATTTGGACTCAATATTCTTTTTTAGAAAAGAAAAAGGGGAATGGATAGATATAGGATATTAAGGTAGATTATTGTATTTACTAGTAAACTAATTCAGCAAAATATCAGCCTTATATAATTTGCACTGATATGAATTCTTATATATTAATACAAATGTAAACTATCCTTGTATTCCTATTTAAGATAATTTGTATATTGCTACAGATACAAAACTATATTAATTGTATTGTACACATATTCCTACTACTGTTTGAAATATTTTATATATTGATACAAATGTAAAATTATATTTGTCATACTATATGTATGTTCTACCTTGTAGCAGGGTCCTATGCTATTATTCCTTTGGGTGAGGGGCCAAGTAGGCACAGAGTCAATGAGACAGTCTCTAGGAGAATGTCAAAACAACAAGTTCGGTTTATTCAGGAAGAGGCAAGCCTTATATACATCAGGGAGGTCTGATGAATATGCATCTGCTGGAGTGACATGGCTGCCTCTCATTGGTCCAGGTCATTTCCAGATCATGTCTCAGCTGCTGTTGCTAAAGCCCTTAGGCAGACCCAGATTAGCTTCAGAAAGTATCTTTTTTTACTGGTTTGGGCCAGCTGGCCCTCAAGCCTGTGAGGGATGAGTCATCCCACACTAACTCTGTTTAGGATATTTTGTATACATATATATATGTGTGTGTATATATATATATATATATATATATATATATATATATATATGTGTGTGTGTGTGTGTGTGTGTGTGTGTGTGTGTGTGTATGTGTGTGTTTGTGTGTGTATATAAGTATATATATACATATATATGATAATTGCCACATTGCATATTACACTATATATACATTACTACCTCTGTTTAAGCTATTTTATGTATTGCCACAATCTTGAGGCCATTGTCCTTATACTGAACATCTGCTTACAGACTGTTTATCTTGTTATGTGAGCCTTAGTCTTTAGTTATTTTAGTAGAGAAGACTTACTGACCTATAGTCACTCATGCTTGTCATTTCCATAATTATGTTAGTTACGTTCTTCAGACTTACAAAACATATGTCAGATGGATGGGTAATCTTCAAACACTTCATCGACCTACAGAATATGGCATTTAAATGTTTTGATAACTTAGAATTCCGTTGATGTGACACATGATTGCTCCTGGCAGCACTGATCTGATCCTGAAGAATGTTGGGCTTCTGAGACATTTCCATTTGGAAGTTTGTCTTCTTCTTGGCACAAAAAATAGCCTATTTGGCAAAAAAGCTGTCTTTGCTTTGACTATTAACAGTACCATTACTGTCCCTTCTGAACAAGCAGGACATAAGAAAAAGTGACTATTGAACTCTGCCAAGACAGGGTAAGATGGTCTTTCAAAATACCTGCTTCGGAAAATGGTCTGACAGATACTCTAGGCCTGTAGCCAATTTGAATACACCAACGATATTGAGAAACTTTAGGTGACATTCCAGCCTGCCAGCTGTCTCTGTCTACTCTCCCAAGACTGAAAGTTGCTTGCATCCTTTTCCCATTTCTCATGTATTATTATATTTCTTCTCAAGTCTTTGATGGGATTGAAGACTAATAATTAAAGTTACAATCTTCTTGTATCTTAGCTAGAACATATTAAATACTAGATTCAGGTTCCCCAGGATAGAACACTTTTTGGAATGATTTCTGTAATGTGCCATTTTACCTGTGCTCCAGATGGTATTTGTCTCTTGTTGGATGTTATTCTTGTTGGTTGTAATTCCATTTTTGTTTATGTTTTAACCCTTTGTTTTTTTTTCTGGGCAATGCTTGATAATTATTAATATTGTATACAGTTTGCATTAAGATTAGAACTTTCTTATTTAGACAAAAGGCAGAATTGTAGTGGTATTTGCTCTGCCCATGACCCTGTGCTATATGGTCCAAAAGAAGCATTGCTTGCTGCCGTGGTTCTTGACCTCTGATAAGGAGCTGAAGATGGAACATAGCTCTCTCTCCCAGCTCCTGGCTGTGAGGTGGATTTGCTCCTGGTCAGATCAGAGAACAACTTCTACTGTCTACTCCATTCTATAATTGTGAGTGTATTTCATCAATTTATATCTTAATAAATTCTGTTACCCATTTAATATTCTCATGTTGATTTATAATAATATCTTATCTCCCTCTTTTATCTGAATGTGTTGTTTAAGCCTCCAATGGAGAAAAAGCCATCAAAATCCTAACCAGCTGCAAGTTTACATACTTCAACAATGACAGCACCCAACAAAATATCTGCAGTGGTATAATAGCAGTGTTTTACTTTGTGAGGTAACAAACAGCTGTCTAATTGAGCTTAACACCACTCAGTAAGCAGAAATTCATGTGGAGATTTGTAAACCTAGCCAACTACTCTTGCCTAGGGATGTCATTGACTCTGGATGAGAACTTAATCTTGTCATTTTCTCAAACCAATATAATTTTTAATTTTATTATACATTTCATTCCTTATACACACACATAAGCTCTTCCTTCTCATCAAAGAAGCTTTTTTCTTTAAATGATAGATACTGTTACTATCCATAACTGGCCAAAGTGCAGATAATAAGTAAATATAGAGTGTCCAATCCTAATTGATGTATCTACAGTGTACCCCTTATAGTTAAAGCTCATGGGGCAAAAAGATTGTAAGACCTAAATGGCTATAGCTAGACAGTATCTCCTAGACATAAAAGGAAAACCAAACTCATGCAATCTCAAAAATAGTGTTACCTAAACAAGACTCACAAAATGTCAGTATTAGTCTGCATGCTAATGTGGATGGAGGGAATTCCCCAAGATGCCACCCTAGATAAAGAGTTGTTTATTTATTTTTATTTGTTGTAATTTTTGCAGATGAAAAAATAATAAATGATTAGCAACAATCTTCAAAAAATGTTAAAAATTATCCTTAGTGAAAATTGTCAGGTAACTAAGAATATTTAATATTTGTCCATGTCATTTTTCATATATTCTTTTAGACTATGCATCTTAGTGACCTCTATTTTTGCTTATCTCTCTCAGGTGTGTAATTCAGGTGCTGTGACAGGCTTTTGTACTTGCAATAATGTTATACATGATGTCTTCTTGTACCATTATCCTTTGTTCACCCTCCATACATACATTTGTACTTTGCAAATATTTCAAACATGGTTTTCTAGTGGTTACTTTGTAACTCAGACATAATACTCACTTGACTTTTAGAAATATTGAAATTACCAACTAAGTAAAAGTCATAATATAAAGTGTGCATTTTCTTGTTCTCCCTTATACTTGCTGAATCCCTCAGTGGTTGCTCATTGTAGCCAATGTGTACATAGGTACATTTAAAGTATGTAAGAATTAATGATATTAATAATTTTATCTCATAGATTCTAAACTTATAACATAAAAGAAGTTGTGAATTACGATATTGAAATGGAAGAAGGACTCACCCAACTATGTCAAAGTAATTGCCACCGTAACTCTAGATATTGTTTCTGAATGCACTGTGCATATCTTTTACTATTCCTGATCATAATAGAGTCATTTTAAACATAAAATTTAGTAAATCACACCACTGAAAATGTACTAAAGTCTCCACAGTGTGGAAGCCATTACACATGACTAATGGGTGACATAATTTTGGCTTGAAATAAAGCTGCACTGCTCTAAAAGGCACCCGGGTAAGAGACAGTTCTGAAAGTTAATTTTTAGGTAAAAATCAGGAATGCTTCTGAAAATAAAGTACATTTTTTGTTTTGATGAGATGAAACGAAAAGCTGTGAAGTTGCCAAATCATTCACTAAAATAGAAATCAAATGCAATAACCCTGGGAAGCATTTTGTGAACTAGGAACAGTATAGCATTAAAAAGTTATAATGAGTGGATTTCATTGTATGCCAGGTCTCCTCAGGACAGGGTAGTCATGGTTACAACAGGACATGCTTTTGCATCATCCAAATCAAGACACTGACTGCTTCTCAGAGAGTTTTGAATATCGCCTGATGATAAAGAGCGCAGTGCATAGTACGACACCAGCAACTAAACACAGCACCCTTTCTACACAATCTTTGTCTGATTAACATCATTGCAGTAAAGCTGTCAGTAAAATTTCTTCTCCTTCCTGTGCTTATTGTCAGCTTCAGTCTTATGCTAATTACATAACCATAGTCAGGGAGTCTCAAATGTACACAAACATTTTCTTCACACCTCTTCTTCTTTTGTGAAATGGCAGAATGTGGCCATGACCTACTGTGTCCTCACCTCGTGCAGCAGGGAAGGGAGCAGCAGTGCTGTCTGGAGTTATGGCTACACAAAGAATGGAAGCGTTAGACTAACAAACACATTACAGCTCATAACTCCAGCAAGAGCTAAATGAGGCCTTTATTTTCTTCAAGACAAAAAGAAGCTCAGGCCCTGCAGCTGCTCCATAAAATATAGTTTAAAAAAAAAATCACCCAGAATTTGAATAAAAAGGATATGGAACAGAACAATCTATTCACAGTACATTTTGAGAAATGGCATGTACATGGGTTAACAGTGACAGAGAGCAACTATCTACTACCTTGAATAATCAAAAAGGTTTTTTTTTTTTGTATAAAAGATATAGAAACAACTGTTGCTTGTACTGAACATAGTTACATGCCTATAATTATTTTCCATATGATGTTACAACAGTAGGTATTGATAAAAAACAGCTTTGATAAAGACTACATATTAACAGCTTTCATGCATGAAGAAATTAAAAAAAATATATTTTTAGGAACTGGATGGACTAATAGGCATATACTTTAATTGAAGTAATATTCTTTAATGAGGAATAAATGAAAGGTGATATAAATGTGTCACAACAGTGTCAATAATTGTCTTTGATATTATCTCTTTTCTTGACATAATGACAAGCAGTGCTACTTTTATTTCTATTATATTCTATTATATTCATGTCCAGATGTTGGTGTGGTGCAATTTTTGACCGAAATCACTACATTGTGTAAATTTCCATCCCATGAAATTAAGTTGCTTATAAATTGCCTGTTATTGTTCAGTATCAAAAATCTATACTAAAGGACTGTGAGGATGAATGTTTTAGGTTTTCTTTTTCAGTGTTCTTTTCTACTTCACTCTTCTCTTGTGCTTTATTGTTCGTGTCTAATTTATTTTATGTGCATAGATGTGTTGCCTGCATGTATGTCTCTGCACAACTTGCCTGTTGCCCACGAAGGCTGGAGGAAGGCATTGGGTTACTTGAAATTGAAGTAACAGACCTGTGAGTCTCAATGTGGGTTCTGGTAATCAAAGCAAGATTCTCAGAAAAGCTTTCAGTGCTCTTAACCACTGAGCTTTCTTTCCAGCCCTACAAACTACCATAATTACCATAGTCAACCCATGGTGGTCTAGGCAGGTTTGGTGCACCTTGTTGACTTCTGTTGACTTGGTCTACTTAGGGCCAGTGACTCTGAAGCCTGGTTTTTCCATTGAAATCTTGCTATCTAAAGAGGTGCAATGGCCGAAACTGACATGCAGCACATACAGGAATCCATGAGCTTTCCTTCAAAATATTGTATCATAATCATTCCATTACATTTATATTAGAAACACTAGTGGTTAACAAAAGTTTTAGACTATTTTCTTTAATTTTCTATCTTGAAAAAGTATTACAAAACAAGCTTACCCTGTTAATATCAGTTTATGCAGGTGGCTGATACATTAAATGTTATAACTCTTTAAAAGTTAACTTTTAATAAATTGAATTTAGTTTATAAAAATGAGTATATTTGATTTGTTACCTTAGAGGAAAATTCTATATTTTAATTTAAGATTGTATTTTCAAAAGCTATTCATATTGATTCTATTTCAGCTCAGTGACAGAAGTTTTTGAAAGCTGAAAATAATTTTTCAACCCTGTGAATGTAAATATCTAAGCTTGAAACAGGATAGAGCCTACCATGGTAAGTAGGGGATAATAAAATTTATCTTTTTCATTCTTTTATCACAGTCCAAAAACCACAGTGGGATTTCTAGCCATAAAAACATTAAACATAAAAGTAATATTTCAGTAAAATAAAATCATCATTCTAGACGTGTAATAGTATGTAAATTAACAATTTTAGGCTACCAATAATATAAAACAAATAACTGAGCTTAATTTAGAAGAAAAGAATCAAAAAATGTACTTGTCTACTAAAGTCCATAGGTTGAATAATTTCATAACCTGACCATAAAATAGCATTCATTATGCTATGGAGGTGAGAGTAAGTAGCATGGGTCCTATTCGCAGATTCCTTCCACACAGTCTGTGCAAAATAACAATTATGAAAACTGTTTGAATAATGTCACTGCTATTCTGTATTTGATTGATTCATATTTCCTCTCATTGTTAAGATCTAACTCTTCTTAATCTTTAATATGTGTATGAGTATAATTTATTAAAGAAAAATAAGTAATAATACTCAAGGGAAATGAACAAAAAATAAATATTACAATGAATTTTAAAAGCTCTGGATAAAATTGAGAAATGAAGATTTTTGATGATAATAATTTCCACTGTCCTCCAGGATCCCCTAGTCACCCAGTATTATTGCATTATCTCCTGATACTCAAAGGAACCAGTCTGCTCCAATATCAATGTGCACAATCTAATGAAAAAAAAAAAAAAAAAAAAAAAAACAGCTAGGGATTCTCTAAGCAACATATCGTATGGAAGCACTTTCTAAAACACTTTCAGTTTGCTTTCCAGTGACATTAAGAGAATCTAATTCACTTCTGAGCACTGATGTTACATTTTCAGCACCAGTTTCTGCAAATATATGATGTAGAAATTAATAAGTGGTAAAATACACAGGAGAGTGTGGAGTTTACAGATTCTCTTTAGAACCCTTCAAGAAATATCATTTCATTTTTTCTTTGTGTGTGTGTTTCTTTAGTATTACAATTTATATCAAACATCTAATTAAATCTACCCTTTGGAAAGTGACCATGCTAAAAATTACAGAGATTTCAAGAAGTTGGCCATGTCAAGAGTTCAAAGTATATACAAACTGAAGGTCATATATATATGACCACAATGATGTAAAACATGGAAGGGGAGTAAAGCTACAATTCTGTGATACGCAGTTTAGCTTCTCTAGGAAAAAGTACTAATTATGCTTAAAGCAATGAAATAGGCTTATATCCAGAATATATTCCATGTGTCAGGTTTCAGAGATGTTCCCTTCCTGTGAAAGGGTGAAATGTTTTTAAGAGAAATAGAAAGAAAATAAAAAACATGATGCTCCTGGCCACATATCTAATTCTATAGTTGCTAGCTCAGGTCTATATAGATGAAGACATATCTATAACCTTAATACCTGGAAATAAAATAGAACAAAAAAACCCAAAGATTTTTATTATTAAGGATTTTTTAAAAATCATGTTACATACCAATCACAGATCCCCCATGCCTTTCCATCCTCCTGCCTTTCCCCCCAACCCATCCCCTATTCTCTCCTGGAACAAGGCAAGATCTCCCCTGGGGAGTTCTCAGAGCCGGGTACTTTCAGTAGAGGCAGGTCCAAGGTTTTGTTGGGTGAAAACTAGATGCACAATATTGCTGAATAAGCCATAAATTCACCATTAGACTGTTAAGAGATGGTAGAGTTGTAGTTAACATCAAAATGCATTTGAGGCCTCATATTAGGTTATGTTCCCTATGATTCAGGCTATAACATGATATACATGCATCCACTTTATGTTAAGTGCTCTTTGGAACAAAACTTGAGGTAGAGTAACATGTAATTGGACAGTAGGAAAAGATGTACTGCCACTGAACTCCTGGAAAAGAACTTTGTCTGATCTAAAGGGTGCTGTATAACTGAGGATTACATATTTATTCCTAAAGTAAGGGGGGGTGTTAAAAGTTTTCTCCACAGACAGATGATATAAGCATAATTGTAAGTAAGCCAGGTCAGTTTGGGGAGGACAAATTCAGACCAAAATAGTGACAGTCCAGGGGATTTCACACACACTGTGGCCCACCACAAACTGGCAGGGTTCTTGGGGTACTTTGACTGGCTTAGTCCCCTAAATCCCTTGGAGGAGAAATGAGAATGTAGGCTCTAGTTCCTAATTACATAGTCAATCACAGAACTACACTGAAAGCCATGATTTTATCATGTCTTTCCTTAATTGCTTTTCCTAGATCTGCACTCTCATATATACCTATAAAGACCTAAGCATCTCATATTTCTGGCATATTCAGATCGAGAAACCCCAAGGATCTGAGGAATGTTGATCATGCCCTTCCTCTGTCCTTGTCTGTTCATTTATCAAAATCAGTCAAAGGAACAGTGACAAAGATTCAGAAAACCATTTAGTTGACATAGATGACCTTTCCATTATGAATCACAACCATGATCAAATAAAAAAAATATTAGGTTTGTGGGTTTTTTTTTAAATTTTTCTCCCTGTCTCTTGCCATGAGAGAACCTCATTCCCAAATGGCAGATAGTTATATAAGTCATTGTTTAATGTATTAGTAGAAACTCTCTATTCTTGTGGTAGAAACATCCCTCCATGGAAACAAAAAAAAAAAAAAAAAAAAAAAAAAAAAAAAAAAAACCTTACAGGTGAGTAAAGGTTCTCCAAGCAGTTTACAGTCAGTAATTATCAACAGAGCCATTCCTGCTTACAATTTTCATTTCCAGCATTCATAAGCTCAATATACTTGGAATATGGTGAGACTGGATTGTTTTATTTCAAGGTAAAGAGTATTTAAATTCTCCTGATTTACAAATGTGTGTTGTCAGTGGAAGATTTGAATGGAGCATCAGTGGATGCTTGAGTTTCTTTCAAACCTTAGCTGTTATAAATCATACTGCTGTTTCAACATGTATATGTAATTATATCTTGGACACTCTTCCTTCAATTCTTTTAAATATCTCCTCAGAAGGAGGATTGCTTGATCATATGACCATGCATTTTTTTTTAATTTTGCACAAATTATAGTAGTTTTCCTCCATAACAGGTGTTCCATTTTATAATTCTCCCACAAATTTGAAAAAAAATAATCCAGATTCTCCACATATATGCCAATGCTTATTATTTTCTACTTAGTGTGAGTTGGGTTTTGTTGTTGTTGTTGTTGTTTTTAATTTGTGCTTTCTGGGGTGGAAGAACATTTTCCAAAATTCCTGAATTGAAGCCTTCAACCTCCGAAGTTCAAGTATTTGGAAATCAAGTATACAGACAGACAATAAAATTAAAGTGGATATAAGGATGAGTTGTAATCAAATCTGATTAGTATATATAAAAGATGAGAGGTTTTCAACAAAGATGAAGAAATATAAATTTGGAGACAGAGCAAACAGGTGGCCAATGAGAAGGCAAGAGGAGATTACAGAGAAGACTAACAACTGACACTTGAATTTCTAGCCTTCAAAATGTTGAAAAAATATTTTTGCATTACTAAAACCAACCAATGTTTGGTGTATTTTGTCCACTCTAGAAACAAATATATAAGTATTCTTAGTAGACATGAACCATCACTCAGTGTGATTTTGATTTTCATTTCTCTAATTACCGGTGGTTTTGAAGATGTCCATTAGTGATTTACAGTCTTTATAGCACTCCTGGTACTTTGTCTATATTGTAATTACATTGCCTTTGTTGTTGATGCTCATTTATAAGAACTCCTTACATAGGCTGGACATTAAATTCTTACCAAATATGTGATCAGCAAACATTGTCTCCTTGTATTGTTTCTTGTCTGTCTTGATTGAATGATCAAAGCTGCTCATGTGTCTATAAATAAATTTAATCTTGAGTCAAATTTGACTTTACAAGGAAAGTACTTGTCTTAGTATTCTCTTGCTATGAAGAGACACCAAGGCAACTCTTATAAAGGAAGCATTTAATCCTGGGATTTCTTACAGTTTCAGAGGGCTAGTTCATTATCATCATGGCAGGGAACAAGGCCACACACAGGGAGGCATGGTGATAGAGAAATATCTGAGGGCTTTACATCCTGATCCACAGGCAGCAGCTAGAGAGTGAGTATACTGGGCCTGGCATGGGCTTTTGAAACCTCAAAACCCACCCCCAGTGACACACCTCAAACAACAAGGCCACACCTGCTTCAACAAGGCCATGTTTCCTAATGCTTCCCGAATACTTGCACTAACCATTGACCATGTATTCAAACATAGGAGCCTATGAAGCCATTCTTATTCAAACCACCATAGTATATGATTCTGATTTAGGCTCTAGAATTACAGGGTCCCTTTTTAGTTTATGTCACACTATACCAATATCATTATCCATAATCCAAATTTAGATGGTTATTGTAGTAAGCTAGATAGTCCTTGTATGGTCTTCAATGTGAACTGTGGGAAATGTACTGATTCATCAGCTTGTGGGGTGTGTTTGTTCTTGTTGGTTCTTCTCTAGCTTAAGAACAGTGGTATTTTAATTAAATAATACATTTTCTTTGTATTTACTAAACTTGTAAGTTATTGGCATTTAATTACTTTGTCATAAATGTTCCCTGGTGAAAACTTCAATCTTTTGCAGGATATATTAGCATTATGGAACCATTTTTTGAACTAGAGATCATCTTGATAAACAAAACAAAGCCAACTCATTTTTCTCACATAGTAACAAATAATATTTCTTGTCTGGCAGTCTGTCTATCTAAATGCCATGAAAGTGGAAGACTTTTTGGAGAACAAAGGGGCATAAATGGAGGAGAAATGAATAATGAGAGAAAAAAAGAATAATAAATGTCATATGTTCTCCCTCATATATCAAATCAGTAAAATTTTAGGTAAATAATTACAAAGTATACTTGCAAAAGTGATCATTGACACCAAGAAAAACAAATGAGGTGATAAATTAGTAGAGAAATTATTTCAGTACTTCTCTTGGCTCCAGAGTTGTTTGATAAGCTCCAAACTTTCACATCTTTTTCTAAGAGGATAATTTCTTTTTCTGGCTAGCACAGGCTTAAGCTTTCCCTTTTCCCAGAACCAAATTCCTAGAATAATTTCAAGTTCTTGGGGTTCATGCTTCCAATAGTCTAATAGCTAAAGTTTGTGAAGTAAATGTTTCTATAGACTATTTCCATCCCTGTCATACCAGTTAGTAACTGGAGACTTAGAAAAAAAGAAAAAAAGAGAGAAAGCAAGCAAGCAAGAAGAAAGAAAATAAGAGAGAGAGAAGAAGAGAGAGGAAGAAATAAAGGAAGAAAGAAATGTTAGAAATGAATGACTCAAATAAGCAAATAAAAAGCAAATATATAGACAGCAGAAAGAATGTTAAAGAAGACTGAGAGAATTGAGGAAATACTATACTCAGGTATGAATTAAAAAACAATAAATAAATAAACCAATAAATAAATTAGACTGTAACTTTCAAAAACTCTTGGAAATGGTCAACAGATCAATCCTAAGAAGGAATCATGATTAAAAAAAAAAAAAAAAAAACTACAGACATGCGAGTCTACTCAATGAGATTCCAGCAGAAGAGTTGCAAAATCTAATGACAAAAATTAAAGTCCAAACATGAAAGATGTTCAGAAACTCAAACACCAATTACCAGAGAAAACAGAACAAATTATCAAGATGTCAACTGTTTCAAAATAAAACACCAACAAAAAGGCAATATTAAAACCTTCAAAAAGAAAAGAATTAAATCATAAAGACAAAACCATAAGAATAATGACAATCTTCTCAGCAGAAAAAGCTAAAAGCCACAAAAACTAAAAATATATTCTAAGCATTGAAAGTAAATAATTACCCATTAAAACTGCTGCACTTGCCTTTTGAGAATTCTCTGTTCAGCTCTTTAGCCAATTTTTAATTGATTGTTCAATATTTTGATGTCTAGTTTCTTGAGTTCTTTATATACTTTGGAGATCAGTCCTCTATCAGATGTGGGGCTGGTGAAGGTCTTTTTTGTTCTGTAGGCTTTTTGTCTTATTGACCTTGTCTTTTGCCCTACAAAAGAAGAATCACAAATGGCTGAAAGACATTTAAAGAAATGCTCAACATCCTTAATCATCAGAGAAATGCAAATCAAAACAACTCTGAGATACCAACTTACACCTGTCAGAATGGCTAAGATCAAAAACACTAATGACAGTCAATGTTAGAGAGCTTGCTGAGCAAAGGGAACTCTCCTCCACTGGTGGTGGGAATGCAAACTTGTACAACCACTGTGGAAATCAGTATGGCAGTTTCTCAGAAATTTGGAAATTGATCTACCTCAAGACCCAGCCATAGCACTCTTGGGCATATAACCAAAGAATGCTCAATCGTATCACAAAGATACATGCTCAACCTAGATGGCTGTCAACTGAAGAATGGATTAAGAAAATGTGGTACATATACACAATGTTGTACTACTCAGTAGAGGAAAACAATGACAGTGTAGTGGGCAGTCATTCCAGCTTGGATCTGGAAGTTCCAACCCTCATTGAGACTCTGGCAACTGTCATGCCTATGAGGCGGCGCCAGGGGAGGCACCTGGAGACCCGAGAGCTGAATGGGCGAGTGCTCTCTTGGTGCTGGGACCCTGAACGGTGGAGGTGGAAAGAGCAGAGGTCCAGAGAACACGGCTGGACTGCAATACACCTTCCCCAGACCCTGCAACCTACCTTTCCTTTTTTGTAAGTTGCCCACTAAATAAATCTTCCTTTTAACTAAATGGAGTGGCCTTAATAATTTCACCAATAATAACAGCATGAGGTTTGCAGGCAAATGGATGGAACTAGAAAATATCATCCTGAGTGAGGTAACCCAAACCCAGAAGGACAAACATGGTATGTACTCACTTGTACGTGGATTGTAGATATAAAGCAAAGAGCAATCAGAGTGCAACTCACAGAACCAGGGAGGCTATATAGCAGGGGGGACCCTAGGATGACTGTGGTTTATAATAAGTTTTGGTTTTACTCAATTACTGGGAAAGCCTTGATGAAACATTTCATGTTTAGGATAAGAATTTATACTGTATCAAGCTGGCAATAGAAAAATAAATAAATTTAGATAAATAAATAAATAAAAATTTTGCTGCACTTGCCAAAAATATCTGTTTATATTGATTGACGAAGAAATAAAGGTATGTAATTCAAACAACCAAGCTGTCAATGCAGAAGACATTTAAACACATCATAAATACAGAAGGGTTAAAAAAAGAAACTCCTGACTGTGAAAGAATAAGGAAAAATAAATCTCATGGGAGAAATAGATAAAAAATGAAGAGTAAGAAAGAGTCAGTTGTGTCCAACTCAGCAGCAACGTCTGAATACAAACAGGGAAGGAAGAACAGGCATAGAATTCTGTACACCAAATAATGAAAGCCAAAAAAAAGCATATTATTTTATTTGATGAAGTAGATAACAAACCAAAAGTGTTCAAAAGACAAAAAGAAGGCCATTACAAATTAACCATGGGAAAAATATGCAAGAACAGGCAATAATTATGAACTTTTATGCGCCAAACATTGGAGCTACTAATATAAAACCTAATACAATAAGAGTGAATAATTGAATACTCTTTTCACCAATCATATTAGTCAGGGTTCTCTAGAGGAATAGACGTGATAGAATGAATATATATATATATATATATATATATATATGTGTGTGTGTGTGTGTGTGTGTGTGTGTTGTGTGTGTGTTATTATATATATAATATATATATATTTTTATTTTATATTGTTTTTGTGGTTTTGTGTGTTGGAAATGGTGCGTGATGGTTTTTTTTTTTTTTTTTTTTTTTGTGTTGCTTATTTTGCATCATTTCATTAAACATTTTTTTTTTTATTTTTTAGAGCAGATATGTGGTGGGTGGGGGTGTGAGTTGGAGAGCTAGCAGCATAAAGATATTTTACATATATAATTCTTAGATCTCCACCTCTCCTCTATTACATTCATAAATTAAAATGGAATTTTGAGTTTGTTATTAGAGTGGCTTAAGCAGCAGAGATCAAGTGTGATTTGTTCTGCAGCAAAAAGGTCTCTGAAGCCATGCCTAACACTGAGAGCAGAAGGTAAAACCAAAAGTAAATCCCGACATCCCCTGCCAATTTTGTGCCATGATAGGAAAATGCCTTCTTCTTGTGCTTTGGGAAATACCTTTGCCTTCAATTTTTTTCTTTTCCTGGAGAATCTATAAGGTCAAGGATGCAATATTGCCATTCTTCTAAATATTCTAAATTCTCTCCTCTACCAAAACATCTATTCATTATCTTGGAATTTCACCACAGGATAATGAAATGATAGCAAGTGAAGATAAAGTTAGCTAATTGCTATGAAAACAAAGAGTACACATGTGGTTATACCATCACCATGCCAATGTTCCTGTAGAAAAAGTCATAATAAAACACAATACATTGTATTATTTGCCCTGGGTTCAGCACTAATAGGATTGTCTTATCATCTCTTTATTTCTATAAGGAAACATATTTTACCATGAAAAATTTAAACTCAATTTAAATATAAATAAAATATAATATAGGTCTAAACAAATGCATACAACTGTATGTTTATTGTTTCACACTGAGTTTTCTGAGTCCTTATTAACTCTGTTAATACAATCACAATTTTACAACATTTTCCAAATAAATTTAAATCATTGCCTGCTATGTCTATGTCAATTCAGTCATATGTTTTTTTTTATGTATTTCATATTGCGTCTTTAAACATAAAATTCATTCTAAGATGTCAGGAAGAGACTGCTTTTATTGACAAGTTGTGTCAAATTCCTCAAAAATCTTAGAATCCTTAAGTTTTCTGCACCACTGAAGTGGACTTATGTTTAATTAATGACATTTTGATTAACTTTTTCTTCATTTCTTAAATCCCTTTAATTTTTGCAGTTTTCTTTAGAGTACTCTACTTCATGGTCCAGTTGCCAGTTGTGAGTTTTGTAAAGGGCTCTCTGCTTTAATGCTACTGGGTTATCCCAAGCATTGCTGCATTTCTTTCAAAGTATTAGGCTCAAACTATGTACTGATCCTTTACAATGATTTCCTTGCATAGTGGGAAGCTTTTGGCATGTGGGTTTAGTGAGTCCCTTGGTTTTATACTCGACTCAGAGCAGATGGTACTGCCAGAGAGAGCAAAAACACAGTTCTGGGCCTGAAAATGTTAGTGTACACATGATGTTTTCTCCCCTCAGGACATGTGTGATTGATGGGACTTTGCAACTAAAAACTTAAGAAAAATGGATTCTTTATAATTAACTATTTCCTGAGATAGAGAGTAGGGGAGGATCAAAGAAGAATGGGTCACACTTCAATTTTTTGTGCCCAATAAGAGTCCATTGTCATCTAGAGTGACTTGTCTCTGAAAATAAAGCTTTATATTTGCTGAGTCCATAGTATATTCTAATAAATATGAGCAAAAATTAATAATTGCTTAGCTGAAAAATGCCATTTAGCATTCCTAAAATGTAGAATGAAATGAAACTTCCCTTAAAATACTGCTCCAAAAGTAAAAGAAAGGTAGTTTTAAGTGTTATGTTATAATATTAAGTAATAGCTAAAACAAGTATCAGATAAAATTGATTATAAATAATTAGAAATGATGCTGTTATACATTGCCAATGCCATTATTTTGTATGCATGTGTGTAAATGTATGTATGAAACCCAAATGTGGGGAAGGAAGTGAGGGAAAGATTCAGGTTAGCTTGTTGCTTTATCAAAATTTATATTATTAAATACATCATGGAAACTAGTGTACTTTAAAGGGCAAATAAAATTGTATTAGTATTAACATAGAATCAGAAAATGGAGATCTAGTATGTACTTTTCTCACTGCTGTGATAAAATACATGTAACAAGGGAAGAATGATTTATTTTGACTTACTATTCAGGGTACAGTCCATCATGATGGGGAAAGGATGAAGGCAGGAACTCTTGTGGCTAGGACAGTGGGAGCATAGGGGAACTGGTTATTATTATAAATGGTCAGTGAGCAAAAATATACTTCTGAATTAGTGCAAGGCTATAATAATACCTTTAGAAAGTACCTTTAACAAAGTTAAAATATAGTGCTATAAAGTCTTGTTTAAGCAAGAAAGATGTCAAACAAAACTATAACTCTGAAGAACAGAAGCAAAGCTTGTTCTTGATGTATGAGTAATGATCTCATGTACCAGCACTCAGCAAAGGCAGTTTTCCTTGTTATTTACAAGTCTTTGCCCATTTTCCATTACAGTGCTGACAAATATGGCATAGATATTTATTGGGTGAAAAATACCATCTTTAGAACTTCAATATAACTACCCTGCTTTGCCAGAGGCCATGCCACCACCCCAAACCCTAGGTAAACACCCTGTCTACAGACCACCAACACTCCCCCAGAGCCCTCTTGGCCTGACCACAATCATGCTTGCCATCACTGTATCCTTGCCTCCAACTCCAACCACCAAAATAGGTAGAGAGCCTCTACTCATCAAAGGTCACTCCAGCCATAAGACCAGAAAGAAAACAGATATTGAAGAAAAAAACCCATTCAACAAAGACAAACTTAGAAATTGGTACCTAGACCTGCAATTACCCAAACCCAGATGTCAAGATGCCAACTTAAGAACACAATCAACAACATCTAGGGTAATACATCACCATCAGAACCCAGCTACCATGCTACATCAAGTCCTGAACATTCCAATACAACTGAAGCAAAAGAAAATGACCTTTAAAATCAACTTTATGAAGATGATAGAGGTCCTTAAAGAGGAAATGAATGAATCTCTTAAAGAAGTTAAGGAAAAGACCAAAAATGTTAGGAAATGAATAAATTGCACAAAAAAAGCCGGGGGTGGCATTGAAGGAAATGAATTAAAGTTTTCAAGACCTGAAAGTGGAAAAAGAAGCAAGCAATAAAGTACACATTGAAAGAGGGAATCCTAGAAGAGCAAAATCTAAATAAGCAAACAGGAACTACAGACACAAGCATCACCACCAGACTACAAGAGATGGAAGAGAGGCTCTCTGACATTAAGGATATGACAGAAGAAATAGATACATTGATCAAAAAACATGGTATATCTAAAAAATTCCTGACACAAAATATCCTGGAAATCTAGGATACTACAAAAAGAAACATACCTAAAAATAATAGGAATAGAAGAAGGAGAGGAATCCTAGCTAAAAGCACATAAAATATTTTCAACAAAATCAGAGAAGAAAATTTTTTCTAAAGTCAAGAAGGACATGCCTATAAAAGCACAAGAATTTTATGGAACACCAAATAGATTGTACCAGGAAAGAAATTTCCTTCACAACATCATAATCAAACACTAAACATACAAAATGAGGAAAGAATATTAAAATCTGCAAGAGAAAAACCCAAGTAACATGTAAAACAGACCTATTAAAATTACAACTGACTCCTCAATAGGGACTCTAAAAGCCAGAAGGGCCTGGACAGATATCCTACAGACTCTAAGAGACCACATATACCAGTTCATACTACTATATCCAGCAAAACTCTGAGTCATCATAGATGGAAAAAACTAGATATTCCATGACAAAGTCAGATTTAGACAATATCTGTCCACAAATCCAGCCCTACAGAAGGTACTAGAAGGCAAACCCCAACCCAAGGAGGCTAACTACAACCATGAAAGCACAGGAAATAAATAGTCTCACACCCAGAAAAGCAAAGAGACAAAATCCAACACACACACACACACACACACACACACACACACACACACACACAAACACACACAAGAAAGTAACAAGAATTAGCAATCATTGGTCATTGATATGAATGAACTCGATTCCCCAATAAAAAGACAGAGACTAACAGACTGGGTTGGAAAACTGTATCCATCTTACTACTTCACACAAGAAATATACCTCAACATCAAAGATAGGTGTTAACAAAGAGTGAAGGATGAGATAAAGTTTTCCAAGCAAATGGACCTAAGAAACAAACTGGTGTAGCAACCCGAATATCTAACCAAATAGACTACCAACTAAAATTAATCAGAAAAGATGGGAAGGACAAATTACAGTTACCAAAGGAAAGATACACGAAGATGATTTTTTAATTCTTAACTATCTATGTCCAAAATGCAAGGGCACTCAAGTTTTTAAAGAAAAGACTACTAGACCATAAATCACACATCTGCCCTAACACATTGATACTGAGAGACTTCAATATCCCACTTTAACCAATGGACAGGTCATAGAGGGGAAAAAAGACATTATGACTCTAATGGACCTATCAAATGTCTACAGATAATTTCATCTGAACAAAAGTGAGTACACTATCTTCTCAGCAGTTCAGGAAATAGTCTCCAAAATCAACCATGTACTCATTCAAAAAGCAAGTCTTAACAGATACAATATAATTGAAATAACCACCTGAATCCTGACAGATGGCAAAAGATTTCACCAACAAAAAGCCTACAAACTCATGGAAACTGAACAACTCACTACTGAATCACATTGGGTCAAAAAGAAATTAAAGATCTCTTAGAATTCAATGAAAATGAATGCACAATATATTCAAACTTATGAGACACAATGAAAGTGGTGCTAGGAGGAAAGGTCATAGCACTAAGTACCTTCATAAAGAAATTAGAAAGATCTCATACTAGCAACTTAACAGCATACCAAAAAGCTCTAAAGCAAAAATAAGCAAGCTCACCTGAGAGGAGAAGATAGGAAATAAACAATTTGAAAGCTATAATGAATAAAATGGAAACAGAGAACAATGTAAAGAATCAATGAAAAAAAAGTGTTGATCCTTTGAGAAAACAAAAAAAAATCAAAAAGATAGACAAACCCTTATCAAAACTAACTAAAAGATGGAGGGAGTATCCAAATTAACAAATGGAGAAATTAAAAGTGGGGAATAAAAACAGATACCAAAGTAATTCCAAGACTCATTAGGCCATACTGAAATACATGTACACCACAAAACAGGAAAAGCTAAAAGTACTGCATAATTTTCTGTTTATATACTACTAACCAAGTTTAAATCAAGATTGGATAAACAATTGAAATAGACTTATATCCCATACAGGACCAGAGGCAGTCATTAAACATCTCTTAACCAAAAAAAAAAAAAAAAAAAAAAAAAAAAAAAAAAAAAAAAAAAGCACAGGGCCAGACAGTTTTAGTGAAGAATTCTACCAGACTTTCAAAGAAGAGCTAATACCAATACTCCTCAAATTTTCCCCACAAAATAGAAACATAAGAAACATTGTCAAATTCATTTTATGAGGCCACAGTTACCCCAATACCCAAACCATGTGAAGATTCAGCAAAGGAAGAGAATTATACACTATATTCCTTAATGAACATTGACACAAAAATAGTCAATAAAGTACTCAAAAACCCAATACAAGAACACATTAAAAATATCCATGATGATCAATAGGGTATCATCATCATATGGTTCAACATATGAAAATCTGTCAATGTAACCCACCATATAAACAAAATGAAAGAAAAAAAAGCACATGATCATCTTATTAGATGCTGAAAAAAACTTTTGACAAAATCCAACACCACTTCATGATAAAAGTCTTGGAGAGATCAGGGATACAAGGGAATACTTAAATATAATAAAATTCAACATACAGCAAGCCTACAGCCCACATCAAATTAAATATGGAGAAACATAAAACAATTCCACTAAAATGAGGAATAAACAACACTTTCTACTCTCTCCATACCTATTCAGTATAGTAATTGAAATTCTAACTAGTACAATAAGACAACAAAAGGAGAAAAAAACTAGAAAGGTAGAAGGCAAAGTATTTCTATTTGCAGATGATATGATACTATGCATAAGTGACCTCAACAATTCAACCAGGGCACACCTACAAGTGATAAACACCTTTAGTGAAGTGGCTAAATATAAGATGAACTCAAAAAATCAGTAGCCCTCCAATATATAAACAATAAACAAGCTGAGAAAGAAGCAACATCTTTCACAATAGCTACAAATAATATTAAATATCTTGATGTAATTCTAAACAAGCAAGTAAAGGACCTGTATGATAAGAACTTCAAGTCTTTGAGGAAAAAACTGGGGAAGATATCAAAAGATGGGAAGATCTCTCATGTTCATGGATTGGTAGGGTTCACACAGTAAAAATGACCGACCATCTTACCAAAGAAATCTTCAGATTCAAGGCAATTCCCATCAAAATTCCAGCATAATTCTTTGCAGACCTTGAAAGGCCAATATTTAACTTCATTTGGAAAATAAATAACCCAGGATAGATTTAAAAAAGTCCTGTACAATGAAAGAAATTTTAGAGGTATCACTATCTCAGATTTCAAGCTCTACTGCAGGGCTACAGTAATAAAAACTTGTGGACATCTGAATTTTGACAAAAAAGCCAAAATTATACAATGGGAAAAAGAAAGCATCTTCAACAAGTGGTGTTGGTATAACTAGATGTCAACGTGCAGAAGAATGCAAATAGATCCATATCTATCACCCCCAAAACACTCAAGTCCAAGTGGATCAAAAACTTCAACATAAATCCACTCACACTGAAGCTGATAGAAAAGAAATGTAGGACTATCCTTGAGCACATTGGAACAAGAGACAACTTCCTGAACAGAACACCAATAGCACAGACACTAAGAACAACAATCAACAAATGGAAACTCATGAAACTGAAAAGTTTCTGTAAGCAACGGACACTGTCAATAAGACAAATTGGCAGCATACAGAATGGGAAAAGATCTTTATCATCATATCTGACAGAGGGCTAACATCCAAAATATATAAAGAACACAAGAAACTAGATATCAAAAAAAAAAAAAAAAACAAATAATCCAGTTAAAAAATGGGGTAAACAGAGGAATCTCAAACAGCTGAGAAACACTTAAAAAAATGTCCAATACCCTTAGATATCAGGGATTGCAAATCAAAAGGACTCTGAGATTTCATTTTACACCTTTCAGAATGGCTAAGACCAAGAACACAAGTGAAAGCTCATGCTGGAGAGGATGTGAAGGAAGGGGAAACACTCCTTCATTGCTGGTGGGAGTGCAAACTTGTATAGCTACAATGGGAATCAATTTGGTGGTTCTTTAGAAAATTGGGCATCTACCTCAAGATCCAGCTATACCTCTCTTGAGCATATACCCAAAGGATGTCCCATCCTACCACAAAGACACTTGCTCAAGTATGTTCTTAGCAGCTTTATTCATAGTAGCCAGAACATAGAAACACCCTAGATGTCACTCAACTCAACTCAAGAATGGATAAAGAAAATGTGGCACATTTACACAATGGACTATTATTCAGTCATTGAACACTGAAATCATTGAATTTGAAGGCAAATGAGTAGAACTAGAAAAGATCATCCTGAGTGAGGTAACCCAGACAAAGAAAGACAAACAGAGAATTACTCAATTATATGTGGATATTAACTGTGAAGTGAAAGATAACCCTGCTATAATCCATAAAGCCAGAGAGGCTAAAAACAAAGAGGGCTCAAGGAGATTACACATGGATCTTTTTGGGAAGGGGAAATAGAATAGATTTTGCTGGTGTACTGGTGGTGGTTGGGAATGGGAACAAGAAGAATCATGTCTACGGGGAGGGAGGAATAGCAGGAGAGAGTGCTGGAATTCAAGGCATGGTGGTGGAGGAGGTATATAGAAACCTAGTGCAGTAGACACTCTCTGGAATCTATGAGACTGATGCTAGCTAAGTCTCTTAGTAGTGGGGAACATCGAGCCTAACCAGCCATCTTGAACAAGCAGGCAAGTCTACTAGCAGTGGGACTGTGCCGTCAACACAGTCAAAAAACCTTCGATCTACAATCTGCCCTGCCTGGGTAAAGGTGGTGCAAAACTTGTGGGAGTGGCCAACCAGTGATTGGTCCAGTGTGAGGCCCAAGACACAAGAGCAGCCCAAGCCTGGCACTGCCTGTATAGTCAGAAACCAACAGCAGGGCAGCCCAGAGATCCAGGATAGAACCAAACCTGACTGAAAGAAAGAAAGAAATGAAATGATTCCTAACAATATTCTGATACACTCATAGATTTGTGACAAGCATAAGCGTCATCAAGAGGTGTTATCCAGAAACTGATGGGAGCAGATGCAAAGACCCACAAGCAAATATTTGCAGAACCAGAGGACCCCCACAGAAGATGGGAGGAAGGTTTGTAGGAGCTAGAAGGGTAGAGGACACCAGGAGAACACAGCACATGGAATAAACTAAGTAGGACTCGTAGGGGCTCACAGTGACTGAAGAGACAAACACAGACCTTTTATGGGTCTGAGCTATGTCCTCTGCATGCACCTTATACTTGTTTAGCTTGATGTTCTTGTAGAACTCCCAACAGTGGGGATGGGGGAACTCTGACTCTTTTGCCTGTGCTTAGGACCCTATTCCTCATATTGGGTTGTCTAATCCAGCCTTAATATTAGGGTCTGTGCCTAGTTTTTTTAAAACTTGTTAGGCCATGTTAAGGGGATATCCCTGGGAGGCCTGAATTTTTTTTAAGAAAAACTGAAGAGGCATGAATCTGAGAGATGGGAGGTAAGGTAAGGGCCTGGATGGAGGGGAAACTGTGTTCTAGATAAAATGTATAAAAGAACGATAAGAGGGGAAAAAGAAAAATATAACCTTTGTTTTAAAAGGGAGAATTTCTAGTAATAAAGACTATGAAATAATTATATTATTTAGTTTTATGTTGTATGCTCATTATATGATATGAAAAGTAACTATATACTTTCATTCCTTGTTAAAGTGTGAATTTTTTATTTTATTTATTTATTTTATTTTATTTATTTATTTATTTTTTTGAGACAGGGTTTCTCTGTGTAGCTTTGCGCCTTTCCTGGAACTGACTTGATAGCCCAGGTTGGCCTCGAACTCACAAAGATCCACCTGGTTCTGCCTCCTGAGTGCTGGGATTAAAGGTGTGAGCCACCACCGTCCGGCTAAAGTGTGATCTTATACTTAAATTATGTTATAAGTGAATTAGCTTCATTAAAAACTAAAATATACTTTCATGACATATTCTTGGATGCTCCTAAATCTGGAACCAGTATGTGCTTCCCACAGGATCCCACTTCCCTCCTAGAAGGCCCCTTCATCTTTGCATTAGCAGTGGACATCTCAAATAATGGAAAGTCCCAACTGTCTTAAGTAATGATTGCTTATATTTTAGTGCTGAAATCTTGTTACATTTTGTCATTTTATTATACAGTTAGTTAAAGCCAAATAGTCTGGATCCAGAGTAGATATTTCTGAGATAAAAAGGGAGAAACATGCATCCTACAACATAATGGCTAGTTTTTTGTGAAACTATTTGTAGCGCCCCAGTAAAGAAATAGCAAACCGGCATAGTTAAGTTTTAATTTTTGGGTGTAACCGGCATAGTTAAGTTTTAATTTTTGGTTTTTTTTTTTTTTTTTTTTTTTTTTTTTGAGACAGGGATTCTCTGTGTAGCTTTGCGCCTTTCCTGGAAGTCGCTTTGGAGACCAGGCTGGCCTCGAACTCACAGAGCTCCGCCTGCCTCTGGGATTTAAGGCGTGTGCCACCACTACCCAGCTAAAATATTTTTTAAAGGAAGACTTTCAGGGAAATTCCAAAGAAAAGTTGGCTTGAAATATATACTTATATACTTTATATTAAGCTTGGAAAAATGAGAAAATTATAACCAATGGTCAGAAGAATATCAACTAAAGGAAAATGTATTTTAAAGAAGATGAATCTTAATTTTTTTTGCAGGAAACAGCAAAAAGCAGTCACATGACAGAAATATCTAAATGATGTTACGATTAAAAATAAATAGCACTTCCTAAATGCATATGTTCTACTGAAGTATATTCTAAGTCTAAATTGGAAATTATCTTTTCCATAAAGTATTTTTTTTTGTCCAATATCTGATTCATTCTTCCTTTTTCTCTAAAGTTAACCAACTCTGTCTGTCCTTTCTTTATCTTTGTCAATTTGTTCCATGGAGAGTATGGATTTTTTTTTAAAGAAGTTGAAATAGGAATTTCAGAGATGAGATCATTAGAACACTACTCTTAATTATGAAACTTAAATGTTAAAAGTAATTGTGAAAGTCAATTTTCAGATGAGGTATTGAAACAAGAATAGAATCAATCTGAGAAAAAAGAAAAAAGAAAAGAAAAGAAAAGAAAAAAAAGAATGAACTATACTATCTTTTCACCAAAGACTTTTAGATCTGCATGAAAATGTCACACAATAGTGACAAGGGGGGGTGGGGTGGGAAACAGACTTCGCCAAGTGTCTTCATTATTTAAGCATTGAATGACTGTGTGATGTCCCTTTGCTAACAATATCTTTTAATAAGCTATGCGGTGCAGGAGATGAGAAACTATACCTACGGCCTTATGACTATTAGACACGTGTCTCCTATTGAGCAAACTGAGTTGAGACAGTCTCTCTAAGCTTCCCAAATTTGTCTTTTATTCTATGTGTATCTAGGGAGGCCACAAATCTGATAGTGCCTCAAAGTTCTGAGTAAATGAAGAAAAAGTATGTTTTTGTCTCAGAAAAAATGCTTCGTTTCTACTGTTCTTTGTTCAAGTTCTGTAAAGAGTGCTAAGTGGTTATAGCTTCAGAGAATCTAAGCCCTCTACTATACTTTACAGGTACCCATGAGCATGGACACATATATCACACAGACACACATACATTCACATAAAAAATAGAGTACATCTTTAAAAATATTTATAATTTAAGCAGATATTGCTGATTAAAAAATGTAATTCAGATCAGAGAACAGATGACATGAACCCTTCATTCTGTTAGAAATACATTTTGTCCCAAGATTTTTCAAATTTCTTAATTTACTTTTCTTACATCCTTAAATTTTGAATTTGCTTTCTATATGATGATTACTCACATTTCAAGATGATGCATAAATACTACTAGGATAAGTCAAGAAAATTTGTTACATGATCATTTTGTGTATGTGTATCCTATATACCTGTCCAAAGTGCAGTAAAACCTATTCATCAGTTATAATAAGCTTATAAGTTATATACTAGGTTATATACTCTTGTAATGATAATGAGAAAGATATCCATTTTCCCAGATTCTACCCATTCCACTGAAGAACGTTGCCATGTTGGTTATTTCTTTCTGAATTTTGTACAGTCAGTTGGCGTCTTCCTGTATCTGCACCCTCTCATTCAGGATGAAGTAAAAGTTGCTGAGATTTCTCAAGGTCATTGTTAAGCACTATTCCATTTGTGAAGGTGTTTTGCTTGTTTCTTGATTTCACAGTTACATTTACATTGTCTCAAGTCTAGAGTTCCTATGAATAAGGAAATAAACATTTAGGTCCAAGTGTCTGTAAGGACAAATGTTTCTTTCATTATAGAGCTAAACGCAGAACGGTTGGGTGTCAAAGTGTATGTTTATATGTTTAACATTATATGGAAGTGTGAAACTGTTTTCCAAAATGTTTGTATAATTTTACACTCCCATGAACAGCGTTCATGGGTTCCAGTTGCTCCATAGTCTTGCCAGCATCTTGGTCTTTGCCAGTCATTTATTTTAATCATTCAGCGTCTCTGTGGAAGCTTGTCATTCTGGTGTCAAATTGCATTTTTTTTTTGATGACTGACATTGAACATCTTTTCATGAACTATATGGCTTTACTTATAACTCATTTTAAGTATCTACTAACATAATTTGCTCATTTTCTTTTGCTTATTGTGTTTTATTGTTGAGTTGTAGAGTTTATTTATATGTCTTGTACACAGCTATTATTGGAATGTGAATTGCAAATATTTTATCCCATTTGCATATTGCCTTATTCTGGGAAGAACCGGTATTCAGACATTATGAAGAGATAACAGATTGTCATTAAAAATAAAATGCTGGGATTATCTTTAAATTTTAATAAATATTAAGGAATATATGATCCCCTTTATTTAATTTTTTGTAGTCATATGATTAATCTTTGATGCTAGGACTATGATTTACTTGCTGTAAAAAATATTTACATAGTGTGATTGATGTAATGACATTTCTTTTTTGTTCTACAAATATCCAGTTGTTTAGGGCTAATTTTGAAACTCAATTTACTTCTAAACACCAATGAAAATAAAAATCAAGAATCTTGTAAGTTCAGGTCTACTCTGCATGATCTCTTTTCTGCCATACTGTTTCTATTTGTTTTTAAGATAAAATACATCATCATTTTACTCTACCATTTAGAAAGACTAAAAAATCAGCATTATATCTCCAGGGCTTTGTAAATTAAATTTTAATTACCTTGGTAATTTTATGTCCTGTACACTTTCATATAACTAAAATATTCCCTTAATAATTTCTGTTTAAAGAATATTCATTCTTGAGACTACAGAGTTAGCTCAGCAACTAAGAGCACATGTTGGTTTGCAGAGGACACAAGTTCAGTTGCAAGCCCCTGTGTCAAGTGGTTCTCAGCTTTCATAACTCCCAGCTCCAGGAAGCCAATTCCCTCTTCTGGCCTTCACAGCCACACACACATGAACACAATTAAAAAACTAAATCATTTAAAAATATATATGAATTTTTGGACTACAGAAATGGTTCAGTGAATAAAGTACTTGAGACACAAGAATTAGTACCTGAGTTTGGATCCCCAGCACCCACCTCAAAAGTCAGATGCCACCACATGAATTTGCCACCCCAGTACAGCCGTGTAACACAGACAAGCAGCTCCCAAGGTTGCTAGCAAGCCAGACTAGCTATTGAGACTCAGGTTCAATGAAGAGATATTGTCTTCAAATATAACATGGAGGGTGTTAAAAGACATCAGTCTTCACTTCCAAACATGTGTTCATACCAACATATGAGTACTATACCAGCACACACACACACACACACACACACACACACACACACACACACACACACACACACACGTTTCATTAGTATCACTCATAGAATAAATTTTGTGCACATATTCAGATTTCCAATTGATGTAGTACTCCTCTGCCTGTCTAACTTCTTTGAAGACTTGATTTTCATTAATTTCTGCTTGAAATTGCAAATATAGACTTTCAGATTTCATAGGAATGTAAAAATTCTAGTCAGTAGCACTTTTAATCGCTTTTTTTTTTACCTTTTTTCTCTATTTTTATAAAATATTGAAGGACAATTGATTTTTAGATTTCCTTATGTGTTTTAATATGACTTCACTTTAATACATGCTTCATTTTAGATGAAATGTATTATGATTTCATATTCATAACTGTTTGTATCTATAACATGTATAGATTTTATTTTATTTCATCCCCAAGTATGCTTCAGTTTTTACTCACATTTGGCTCTCTGGATCCCTGAATTTTAATCCTTGCATATTGGGGAATTAAAAAAAAAAAGCAGTAAGGGTTGGAGAAATGGTTCTGTGAGTAAAGTACTGGTGGCATCATAGTGAGGGCTAGAGTTTGAGTCCTTGGAACACACACAAAGTTAGGCATGGTGATGCACATCTTTAATCCAGTCCTTATACAGCAAGGGAGGGAAGTAGAGAGAGGCAAGTTTCCAGATTTGCTGACTAGATATCCCTAGTCTGGCATATGTAACAATCAACAACAATATAGAGAGCAATTCTCACACAAGGTAGAAGGCAACAATCTCCACTTGAGATTGTCTTCTGACCACTACATATGAGCTATGGCATGTGCACACCTACATTCGCACACAGGAACATGCATACACACACACACACACACACACACACACACACACACACACACACAATTCAAACAAAAAATTTTAAACAGATGTTTGGAGACATTTAAAAAACAATGTGCATGTACTGAACATAAATGAACATTTTCCTTGTCATTATTCACAGACAATACAGGCTAGCAACTAGTTACGTAGAGTTTACACTGACTTGTGTATTATAAATTAAGACATTAAATTAAAGTACATTAAATTAAAGTATGTAGAGATTATTCAAGAATACAAGGCATTCCTTGTAAAGGTTTGACTATCTCTGGAGTTTTGTGTCTGTAAGAATGTCTTGAATGCTACTAGCAATAGTGAAGAAGGTGCCTGAACTGGCTTACCCTAGTAATCAGATCAGTGAATACCCTAACTGTCATCATAGAGCCTACATCCGGTGGCTGGTGGAAGCAGATTCAGAGATCCACAGCCAGACACTAGGCCATGCTCCAGGAGTCCAGTTGAAGAGAAGGAAGAGGGATTCTATGAGCTAGGGGCATCAAAATCATGATGGGGACACCTACAGAGACAACCAAACCAAACTAGTGGTAACTCATGAATTTTAGACCAACAGCTGTGGAGCCTACATAGGACTGGATTAGACCCTCTGTATAAGCAAGACAATTGTGTACCTTAACCTGCTTAAGGGGCTCCCTGGCAGTAGAATCAGATCTATCCCTGGTGCGTGAGCTGGCTTTTTGGAGCCCACTATGGTGGGACACCTTGTACAGCCTTGATGCAGCAGGGAGGGGTGTGGACCTCTACTGAATGGACCAGGCTCTGCTGACTCCCCTTACCTTGTTGAAAGTGGGAATGGGGGGTAGGTTGCAGGGAGGAAGGCTGGAGAGGCAAGAGGAGGGAAGAGAGTAGGATCTGTGGTTGGTATGTAAAATGAATAAAAAATTCCTTAATAAAAAAAAGAATGTCTTGAGCGTGAATTTTCATTTAATTTTGCATCTGTAGGAGTTTTGATTTATGTTTTGTTATGCTTGATATTATGCCATCTTTCTCATACTTTCATCTGCCTCCTTGAAAATATTCATTCTATTTATAGTAGTCATTTTCTGAACTAACAAAATTCACCTGAATTATAGGTTTAGGTTTCTTTTTGACTTTTCATTGTGTATGTAAACAAGGATGATAGCTGGTCCATGATTAGTCTCATTATTTTCCTAAGTAAATAATATCTGGATGCATACCCCATTTGAAAACACAAGGGAGAAGGCAACAATCACTTTTTTCAATATAACTTAAAGAATTAACACTCAATTACAATGAAGTGATCACTTCTTAAAAATCAAGGTTATAGTAGTAAAATTGAGTACATTGCATGCCAAATGGTTCATTTAGTAATATCTTGTGGCCTCACTGGAATTCTAATTGTTATTTTAGCATTAAAACTATATGAAATGGCCAGGCGGTGGTGGCACACGCCTTTAATCCCAGCACTCGGGAGACAGAGCCAGGTGGATCTTTGTGAGTTCGAGGCCAGCCTGGGCTACCAAGTGAGTCCCAGGAAAGGCGCAAAGCTACACAGAGAAACCCTGTCTCGAAAAACATATATATATATATATACATACATATATATATATATATATATATGAAATGTAGTTGTTGTTCTTAATGTAGGAGACAATTTTTTTCTGTCTTCAGCACTCACTGCATTAAAATCTCTCTCTCTCTCTCTCTCTCTCTCTCTCTCTCTCTCTCTCTCTCTCTCTCTCCCTCTGTGTGTGTGTGTGTGTGTGTGTGTATTGACTGTGGCTAGGCTATAAAAATTGTTACCTGGTAAGTACATAAAATTTAAGAATATGGATTGAGTTACTGGTTACATTTCTGATTTTTTTTTTCTCATTGGTTGTCTGAAAACTTAAAGCCAATAGTGTGGCTTGTGCTTACCTTGTAGTCAAATCATTGTATATCACTTTCAGCACAACTTACAGAATAGATTTTATCACACTCTTTTAGTAGTCCACTTCATTAACATATACATCTTTCATCTTCATTGATATTGCCTCTACATTTCTTCCTATATGATAAAAATACATCCAGAATTTACTTACACACAGAAAAATATGAACAAACCACTTGAAATTAAGGATTTTTTAAAAGACACCAAAAACAAAGATATGTAGAAAGAGCTGATCAGAAATTTATTTTAAAATGTAGTCATGACCATGAGATTTAAATTAAAAAAGAAATAACAAAATTCAATTGTAAAAAGTAAGAACATAGAAAAACATAAATACTTTAAATGATGAAGTATCAGTTTTGGCAATGTCTGTTGTTTAATAGTAAATAATATCTGTGAAGAACACATAATACTCATGAGGGTTTTTTGCAACAAAATTGTAAATTTATTTGTTACTGTTATGCTTAAGGTTATTTCACTTTTTTTAATTTTATAATTAATTTAATTTTACAAATCAGCCATTGATTCCCCTGTCTTTCCTCCCCTGCTCCGGACTCCCCCCAATCCACCCCTTATTCCCATCTCCTCTAGGGCAAGGATTCCCATGGGGATTCAGCTCAGCCTGGTAGATTCAGTTGAGGCAGGTCCAGTCCCCTCCTCCCTTCACCCAGGCTGAGCAAAATGCCCCAGCATAGACCCAAGGCTACAAAAAACCAGCTCATGCACTAAGGACAGGTCCCAGTCCCACTGCCTGGGGGCCTCCCAAATACTCTGAGTTTTAGTATCAAATCGTGAGCCATATAGGGAAGATGGATAACTATCTCAGAAAATATGCATACAAAAGAAAACATGGGTTGCTTAAATCTGTAAAAGAAAACTTAATGTAATATTTACTTTATACTTATGGAGATATTGGGGATTTTCATGTATACGCTATTAGATATCAAAAAAATTGGGAAACCAACGATAATAAAACAGATATGATTACTTTTTTAGAAAATTGTTTTCATGTTCAATTATTGATGAATAAGTTTCTAAGAAAATTTGGAACATCTGCATTGAAAGTATATGATAGACATGAAAGCTTGTTTGCACACATAGCTTCAAAGAAGCTATGGCTACATACACTACACTTGCACAAGATCAAAGTATCCCAAATCCCAATGTGCATGGGGGAATAACTCATGAAGTCCTACTCATGAAGTCCCATCCCTAGCTGAAAAGCTATTGGTAACAAATGGGTGTTAGGTGAAAGGGAGCCAGTTTTCTTTGGGGATATAGATTCTGAGAGGTTATTCAAGCTCCATTAAGTGATTCTACACCTAGACACATACTGGAAGCACTAAGTCGACTCAGTAGATATTTTTAATAAAGGAAAGCACAAAAATTTGGGAGAGAGAAAGGTAGTAAAGGGGATAGGGACACAATTAGAGGGGACAGAATGGTGGGCAGATTTGATCAAACCACATTATACGGATATATGAAATTCTCAAACAATAAAAATTTAAAACATATAAGGAGACTGCCCTGGTGCAGTCCCCACCAGCCTATAGGCAGGTGAGATATCTGCCTTCAGGCTGCACCCCCACCCCCACCATGCACTGGATATGGTACCACCAAGGCCCACTTAGCCACCCAACCCCAAGCCCCTGAACACCATCCTCATGGTCAGCCCTCCCTGGCAAACCCAGCAGACTACATAGGCACGGGTACAAAACACAGCAACTGGAAAAACAGGCACAGGCACAAGCCACACCATTGGAAGAAAGGATGAGTAAATGCTGCTATAAGAACACATTCAACATCCAAAAGAGAAATGTGGCACCAGCCGAATCCACTGATCCGACAATAGCAAAACCTGAGTATTCCAATGCAGCTGAAACACAAGAAAATGAACTTAAAATTATATTATGAAGATGATAAAGGTTTGTAAAGAGGAAATGAAAAATTCACATAAAGAAGTAGAGGAAAAGACTATCAAAAACTAGAATAAATCAATAATGCCTTAAAGAAAGCCAAGAAAAAAAAAAAAAACAATTAGTCAAGTGAAGGAAATGCTTCAAGACTTGAAAACTGAAATAGAAACAATAAAGAAAACACAAACTGAGGGAATGCTGTAAATGGAAAAAATGAGGAAGCAAACAGGAAGTACAGATACAAATATCACCAACAGAATACAAGAGATAGAAGAGAGAAACTCCAGTGTGAAAGAATTGATAGTGGAAATAGACTCATCAAAGTTAAATCCAATAAATCCTTAACAGAAAACATCCAGGAAATCTGGGACACCATGAAAAGACCAAACTAGTAATAATAAGGATAGAAGAAGGAGAAGAATCACTGCTCAAAGACACCAAAACCATATTCAACAAAATCACAGAAGAAAACGTTTCCAACCTAAAGAAGGACATGCCTATAAAGGTCCAACAAACTTACAGAATACCAAATAGGCTGGGCCAAAAAAAAATCTCCTAGCTACATAATAATCAAAACACTAAACATACAGAACAAAGAAAGAATTTTTAAAAAATGCAAAGAGGCCACGTAATAAATAAAGGCAGACCTATCAGAGTTATACCCAACTTCTCAATGGAGACACTAAAAGCCAGAAATTCCTGGACAGACATTTTACAGATACTAAGGGACCAGGGATGCAAACCCAGACTACTATACCCAGCAAAAATATCAATCAACATACATAGAGAAAACAAAATATTTCATGACAAAGCCAGATTTAAACAATACTCATCCACAAACCCAGTAATACATAGAGTACTAGAAGGTAAACTCCAACCCAAAGAACTCAGTTACATCCATGGAAACACAGGCAATAGATAATCTCACTACAGCAAACCCTAAAGAAGGGAAACTACATGCACTACACCATCACCATCAAAAACAAAAAATAATAGGAATTAACAATCACTAGTCAATAGTATCTCTTAATATTAATGAACTCACTTCATCAATAAAAAGACACAGGCTAACAGAATGGATACAGAACAGGATCCATCCTTCTGTTGCAAACAAGAAATGCCTCAACTTCAAAGACAGACATTACCTCAGAGTAAAGACTTGGAAAAAGATTTTCAAATGAAATAGACCAATGGAGCAAGCTGTTGTAGCAATCCTTATATCTAACAAAATGGACTTCAAACTAAAATTGATCAAAAGAGATTGAGAAGGACATATTCATCAGAGGAAAAATCCATCAAATCTCAATTATGAATATCTATGACCCAAACACAAGGACACACATTTGTAAAAGAAACATTACTAAAGCTTAAATCACACATCAAACCCCACACATTAATAGTGGGAGACTCAACACCCCACTCTCAGTAATGGACACATGTGCTAGGCAGAAACTTAACAGAGAAACAAGGAAATTAACAGATGATATGACTGAAATGGACTTATGAGAGAACTACAGAGCATTTCACCCAAACACAAAAGGATATACATTCTTCTCAGCACCTCATGGAACCTTCTCTAAAACTGACCACATATTCTGTCATAAAGCAAACATCAATAGATACAAAAGAATTGGAATAAACCCTTGAATCTTTTTTTTTTCTTATCCAAGGTTAATTTTATTAACACAGTCTTGAAGTTTCACAGGTCTATCAAATATCCCACAACAGCCATGTGGTCCATGCCAGTCTTCTTTGCTTCTTTTGCTCTTTTTTTTTAATTTTACAATACAAATCCGTTCTACATATCATCCATGGATTCCCTTGTTCTCCCCCTTCCCACTCCCTTCTCCTCCCCCCCAGCCCACCCCCCATTCCCACCTCCTCCAGGGCAAAGCCTCCCCTGAGGACTGAAAGACTGAAATCAACCTCAGTCCAGGCAGGTCCAGTCCCCTCCTCCCAGGCCAAACCAAGCGACCCTGCATAAGCCCCAGGTTTCAAACAGCCATCTCATGCAATGAGCATAGAACCCAGTCCCACTGCCTGGATGCCTCCCAAATAGATCAAGCCAGTCAACTGTCTCACCCATTCAGAGGGCTTGATCCAGTTGGGGGCCCCTCAGCCTTTGGTTCATAGTTCATGTGTTTCCATTCATTTGGCTATTTGTCCCTGTGCTTTATCCAACCTTGGTCTCAACAATTTAGCTCATATAAACCCTCTTCTTTCTCGCTAATTGGACTCCCAGAGCTCCACCCAGGGCCTAGCCCTGGATCTCTGCATCCAGATCCCTCAGTCCTTGGATGGGGTTTCTAGTATGACAATTAGGGTGTTTGGCCATCCCATCACCAGAGTAGGTCAGTTCTGGCTGTCTCTTGACCATTGCCAGCAGTCTATTGTGGGGGTATCTTTGTGGATTTCTGTGGGCCTCTCTAGCACTTTGTTTCTTCCTATTCTCATGTGGTCTTCATTTACCATGGTCTCCTATTCCTTGTTCTCCTCTCTGTTCTTGATCCAGCTGGGATTTCCTGCTCCCCCATGCTCTCTTTCCCTCGACCTTCGCCCTTCATTACCCCCACACATGTCCACACTATTCATGTAGATCTCATCAATTTATTGGGCGATCCCTGTGTCTTTCTTGGGGTCCTCTTTTCCAGGTAGCCTCCCTGGTAATGTGAGTAGCAGTCCAGTCATCCTTGTTCCACATCTAGTATCCTCCTATGAGTGAGTACATACCATGTTTGTCTTTCTGAGTCTGGGTTACCTCACTCAGGATGATTTTTTCTAGATCCATCCATTTGCCTGCAAACCTCATGATGTCATTGTTTTTCTCTGCTGAGTAGTATTCCATTGTGTATATGTGCCACAATTTATTTATCCATTCTTCAGTTGAAGGACATCTAGGTTGTTTCCAGGTTCTAGCTATTACAAACAATGCTGATATGAACATAGCTGAGCAAGTGCCCTTGTGGTATGATTGAGCATTCCTTGGGTATATCCCCAAGAGTGGTATAACTGGGTCTTGGGGGAGAATGATTCCCAATTTTCTAAGAAAGTGCCATATTGATTTCCAAAGTGGTTGTACAAGCTTGCATTCCCACCAGCAGTGGAGGAGAGTTCCCCTCGCTCCACATCCTCTCCAGCATAAGGACTGCCTTAATTGTTATCATAGAACCTTCATCGAGAGCCATAGAACCATCCATCTGGAAGCAGATGCAGAGATCCACAGCTAAGCACTGGGTGGAGTTCCCAGAGTCCAGTCAAAGAGAGGGAGGAGGGATTATATGAGCAAAGGGGTCAAGATCATGATGGGAAAATCCAGAGAGACAGTTGACCTAAGCTAGTTGGAGCTCACTGACTCTGGACTGACAGCTGGGGAACCTGCATGATATTGAACTAGGCCTTCTGAAAGTGACAGTTGTGTGGCTTGAGCAGTTTGTGGGGCCACTGGCAGTGAGACCAGGATTTATCCCTAGTGCATGGACTGGCTTTTTGGAGCCGATTCTCTAAGGTGGGATACCTTGCTTAGTCTAGATACAGGGAGTCGGTGCTTGGTCTTTTCTCAACTTGACAGGCCAGAATTTGTTTATTCCCCATGGGATGCCTTACCCTTTCTGAGGATTAGATGGGGGTAGGAGGAGGTAGTGAGGAATGGGAGCAGGAGAGAGAGGGAGTTGGTATGTAAAATGGAAAAATACATTTAAATAAAAAACACAAAAAAATATATAAGGAAATATATAGAAAATAGGTAAAAATATACTCAGAAAAATTAAGAAATCTAGAAAGTCTTTTTAATTTCTAGAAAAATGGTAATATCAAATAAAGAAGAGAGAAAGTAGTTGACCACAGAATGGTCTATTTGAAATTATAGCAATGTTGGAGAACAAACGAAATGAACAAAAATGAAGAATCATATAAGACCTTGTGAATGGTATTTTTTAAAAGGCAAATACTTGGGTTAATTAGATTCAACTGGGACCTGAAAATGCCAACAGGGTAGAAATATGACTCTAGTGATTATAAAGGGAAAGTCACCATACCTCAGTAACAGAATAAATATTGTTTAGACAGGTATCCTCAGAGAATAAAAAGTTACCAGTCAGTTTACACTCAACCAAGTCCCTAGACATCTTATAATCAAGCTCCAAAGGTGAAAGATAATGAGAAGATAAGGTCACGAGAGAATGGAAACAACATAAATATCTCCCATTTCTGCTGACTGCTGAATTCTCACCAGAAACTTGAAAGCTCAAGAAAGAGTGACTAGAGATTTTCCCAGCACTGATAGACTAAAATTTCTCAGAATACAGGACCCCATCAAATCGTCCTGTAGAAATAAAAGAGAGAAGAAAAGAATCTGAAGCAAACAAAATCTGAGAGAACTATCTCTACTAGACCCATCTTACAAGAAATGCTAAGGGAGAGCTTTTTCAATAAAACTAAACAAATTTAGTGATCAAGAAAATAATCCTCAGAGGGCATTTAAACTCACAGGTAACAGCAGCAATAGAGAAGAACTAAGAATGTGTAACACAAGGCTAGGTAGATAGCTCTGCAGGTAAAGTACTTACCATGCAAACATCAGGTCTGGAGTTCAGACCCCCAAAACCACATGATTCACAGTCAGGAAAACTTCAGAGCAAGCTAGCTTCCAAGACAAGGTGAAAGGGCCAGGAAGACACTTGATCTCAATCTTGGATGCTTTACATGAACACATGCATAGGTGAACTTCCATAGACAGATATGGTCACACATATGTGAACATGCACAAACATATATATGCACACCACACACACATATACATATGCAAAGAAGATAGTATTATAAAGAACAATCAATTATAACAAACAATTAGTTTTTAGTATAAAAACTAAAGATCAAAATAATATACCTGTTGTATTAACTAATACATAATATAAAACTATGGAAAGGGGGATACTTAAAACTCAGTAGGTAGGAATGGGATGTAATTACAAAGTACTTATCTCTATAATTCCTTTTAATTTTTCATTCTTTCCAATCATAATATCATTTTAAAATAACTTCATAAACAAAAGTTGTTTTTGTAATATAGATTATAGGGACAAAGCAAAAATCTATAAAACTGTTTACTTCTCTATCACTGTCATAAATATCATGATCTTAAGCAAATTAGGAGATTAATGCATTTCTCTGACTTAAAGTTTAATGCCACAGTCCATCACTAAGGTAAATCAGGGCAAAAACTCAAGCAAGAACTTAGAGGCAGAAACTGAAGCAAAGTCCATGAAAGAACACTTGCTTGGCTTACTCAGCATCCTTTCTCCTATAATCTAGGACCACACGCCCAGAGGTGACATTGCTCAGAGTAGGATGAGACCAACTACATCAATCACTAAATAAGAAAATGTCCCACAGACATGTTCACATGACAATCTGATGGAGGCAATTCCTCAATTGAGGATCTCTATTTCCGTTTGTATGACAAATTGAAAAATGAAGCTAACTATGACAGAGACAAACAATAACAAGATACAAATTGACAAAGCATACTCCTAGAATGAATTATTTAGACACTAAGAAAGAAAGTCACTAATGGGGAGAAAAAAATCAACTAGGAAACTAGATAAATATTTATAGTGGGAGCATACTGTCAATAATTGCCTTGACTATTAACACATTATATTTCCAACCAAAACAAAATATTACTGAAAAGATACAGAAAATACATCCAACCATCATTTTGCTTTTAGCAATTTAATTTACCTCTAAGAAAATATAGACAATATATAAAGAATAAAAAGCATATTGAAAGAAAATATACTCCAAAAGCAAGCAAGTACAATGATATTTAGCACTGAGGAGAGGCAAAGACAATCACCAATGCATGATACAAAGGGTAAGTAAACAAGAGAATGTAATGATTCCAAACATATCTTTGTATTATTAGTTCCCCCAAATACATACAACAATATATACTGACCAAAAGAGGGATTACTCTAACATGAAACATATTACCACACACTATACCTCATTTTAAGCAAGGCAGATCATTCAGAAGAAAATTTATATATAAACAGCTGAGTGAAACTGTATACTAAACTAAACTGACCCAATAGATATTTGTCAATCTGCGCAGCAGCTGTAGCAAGTACTTAATATCATTGGAGTACATGACAGGGTATATCACATGATAATCCATGAAGCAAGTTTCATTAGGTTGAGAGAGAAAGAAGGAGAGAGAGACAGAGACAGAGGAGGGGGAAGAGAGGGAGGGGGTGGGCTGCTGTCAGAAGCCAAGAAATCCTGAGTGAATGTGCACTGTTGATATGGGCACAGGCATGTCAAGGACCAATAAATACCATAGACTCATGTAATTTGATAAAGTCTTCCTCAAGTCATGCTCAAGAATGACAAAGCTTTTCTTTCACTTTCAAGTTCAAAGTTTACAAATGATTTACCAGTGTGCATAAAAACTAGCAATCACAGCTTCTTCCCCCCAAGACATTACTACCTGATACTACTTGCCTACTGATACCTCCGACCTAGGCTAGCTAACATCTCCCCTCATCCCATACATAATAAAAAGTCTGAGATTCCAAGCTGTTTCATGGCAGTAGGCACAGCTTCATCAGAGCATGCACAAACTACCTGACCCCAGATTTTCTGTATGTGCGTCTGCATAGCTACACTTTCTTCATTCCATTGCCTCTCCTAGTCAGGTCAAGTCCCACTCATACAGGCAGCAGCAGCAGGAGATGTCTATAGTGAAAAATGCAACAAAACTAGAAATAAATAAAAGGGGAGATCCCTAGACCAAGAGAAGGATGGACATAAATATAGAAAGTGGGAGGAAAGTAAAGAAGAAAAACAAGATAAGAGGATCAGACTGGAGAAATGGCAAAGGGGGATGGGGCTCTTCAGTGAGGCAGGAGTAAAGTAAATGGAGTTGAAGGAGTGAGGTCAGGAAAATAACAATAAGGTTATCTGAAGAAAACCACAGGGATGATACTTTTAACTGTTTACCAATATACATGGTTATGTGTATAAATATACATATGAAGTTTTAATGATTCTTGCATGCTTGGCCTGCTAGTGCTCCCTCTGTGAGCCAAAAAACATCTAAAAATGACTCAATATTAGACAGGAGAGTTACCCTTTGGGTTGTTGACTGGAGCATTTCAGGATACTCCAAAAAAAAAAAAATACAGTTTATTGCTGTTGGCTTTGGTTACCACCTAGAGGTCAAAGGAAAGTCTATACTGCTGAAGACAACAATTGCTTCAGATACAGATCCCACAGACCCCAGAACTGAAACATACCTGAATGCCCCCTGTCAGAGAAAAAGTTTTCATAGAAGGTAACTATGTAAGACTTCAAAGGAAAGAGACAAACAATAGTACTGTCTTGCTATAATAACTATGAAGCACAACAGTCATCATGTTACAATAAACTTGAGGGTGCAGTAATGGCACACATACCTTGGCAGTAACTAATTTCTCTCTAATTGGACATAAGACTCACTCAATAGGAAGGATACAATGCCTGGTACTGAAACCCTAGCTAACAACTCAGTGCTAATGAAATCATGATTATTGGAGGAGAATCTACATCTACTAATGTGCTAAACAAAGATAATTGCTGCAAAAATCTATCAATATTTTCCTTATAATCAGAGATAAGTGTAGTCCTAACTTCTCATCAACAAAAGTCCTGTTTACAACAAACAGTAACCACTACACAAAACTTCAACCAAGCAATACACATTATTGTGGATCCAAGTCCCAAGTGATACATCCACAAAAAGTCCCATAAGTAAGGCTCAGGAAACATTGCAGAAAAGGAGGGAGAAAGATTGTAAGAGCCATAGGATCAGGAAGTTTGCCATGGGATGGTAGCCTAGTAATGTCAGAAGCTGTGTCCATAATATCAGAAATCACAAACGTAACTGCCCAAATGTGAGCTGGACAAAGATAATACCAACTAATATTACAAACTGCTAGGGCAGGGATTCTCAACCTGTGGGTAAAGACCCCTTGTGGGGGGGAATCTCATGACCTTTTTACAGGGGTCACAATCAGATATTCTGCAATCAAACGTTTACATTATAATTCATACCAGTATCAAAATTACAGTTATGAAGTAACAACAAACATAATTTTATGGTTGAGGCCACAACATGAGGAGCTATATTAAAGGGTCACAGCATTCAGAAAGCTGAAAACCACTGTGCTAGGGAAAATTCCATGAAGGCTGAACCCCACACAGAAAACTACAGACTACTGAGTAAAGCTGGGAGCTGGAAAGTTTACCCTTCCCAGGCAAGAGCACACCAATCTATTAGCCATAAAAACATACATACAAATAACATTAAATATACTGAACAGGCAATATTTAGGGTATATATATATATATATATATATTATATTATATGTATATGTATATATATGTATATATAGTATATATATATATTCATGCAATGTGGAAAAAGAGGCCATGGATTTGAAGAAGAATGAGGAGAATCTAGGGAGAAGAATTATAAGTGGGAGGATGTTGTAATTATTGTCGTCTCAAAAATTAGAAAAGAAATAAATTAACAAAAATGAAAAATAAAAACCCAGTAGAAACATATAAAAATGGTCAGGAAAGCAGTACGAAAGCAGGGACATGTGGCTGACACATGAATTACTTCATAAATGGAAAGATTTCAAATTTTTAATAAAGTATTATTGCTAGTGTAGTGGGTTTGGGCACAATAGAGAAGGGACTAGGCAAGTATGAGTGATCTGACTAGGGATATGGACTTGGGACTCTTTAGGGTGGAATAAAGGAACAGGTAATACAGAAGTAGGAAGGAAGGTAAAGAAATGATAAGGCATCTCAAAATCATAAGGAACCACACTATTAACTGTCTTTCTAAAAAAAAGTCCTATATGATATGCATACTTCAGTATATTAATATTCATATATAATTTAAATGAAATTTTATAATCTGGGCTGACAATTCTTTGTCAAGAATCAAAGTCCACCTATCAAAAACCTTAATACCAAATATGAGGAACCTTCTTTTGAATTGTTCATCAGAATTGTCCAAGATATCCCCAAAACATACAGCCTACTGCTATTTCCCTCATTTGGCACCCAGAGGTGGAAGATAAGTTACTATTTCTGAAGGCATCAGACACTTAAGAAACAGTGCCCAGAAACTCCTGAGCTGGAACTGACTTGAAAGCTTCTTCCCTCCCTGAGTACTAACTTTAATAATACCAGAAGCTACAATGCAAGTTTCTAAAGGAAGGAAACCACCAAAATTCCTATACAACTATGATGTCTATGAACCACACAACAGCCACCATGGCACCACAACACCGAGAATGCAGATGTGGCACACATACCTTAGTGGTAACCATCAACTCACTTAAGTCTATTGGTCTTTGTTCAGCTCATATTTAGGCAGGCATATTGGTAGAACTATAGGTATAGATTATAATATTCCTAGGAGAAACAATCTCATACCAAACTCCCTGATCTCCTGCTGCTTACAGTCATTTCACCTTAGACTTAAAGGATCTGACCAACATGAGGGAAATTATGCCTGGTATTAATAACCTGGCCAACTACTTAGAACTAGTGAATTCATGAATGTTGGAGTAGAATCTATAACCTCTACTGTATTAAACCAACATAATCAGTAACTACATTCTAAATATGTATCTTTATACCCACAGATAATGTAGTTTTCACTACTCATCAATGAAACAAGTTAAGGCCATTACAAAAAAAATTTGTGGAGTCCAGTGTCAATGGCAACATCTACAAAACACTTCCATATATAAGACTCTGGGAACATTGAACAGAAAGGGGTGGAAATAGAATCATAAGAGCATACTTTAAAAACCTGTACTCGAACAAATTGGAAAATCTAATTAGGAGTGGTTACTTTTTTTCAGTAGGTATCACCTACCAAACTTAAATCAAGATTAGATACGCAATTTAAACAGAACTATAACCCCTATTGAAATAGAAGCAGTAATTAAAATTCTTCAAACCTAAAAATGCCCAGGGCCAAATGGTTTTATCACAGAACTTTACAAGACTTTCAAAGAAAAATTGTCATTATACAAACTAGAAAGAGAAGGAACATTGCCAAATGCGTTGTATTAGGCCATAGTTATACTGGTATCCAAACTACATAAAGACTGAACTATGAAAAAAATATTACAGAGCAATTCCTCTGATGAAGATAGATGCAAAATTCTAAATAAAATGCTTAAAAACTGAATCCAAAAATGAAAAATAAAATATATTGCTGTGGATATTGTTCTATATAAATAAAACACTGATGGCCAGTGAACAGGCAGGAAGTAGGTGGGACAAGGAGAGAGGAGAATTCTGGGAAGCGGAAGGCTGAGGGGAGAGACACTGCAGCCACAGCCAGGAGAAGCAGCATGTGAAGACGCCGGTAAGCCACCAGCCATGTGGCAAGGTATAGATTTATAGAAATGGGTTAATTTAAGATAAAAGAACAATTAGCAAGAAGCCTGCCATGGCCATACAGTTTATAAGTGATATAAGCGTCTGAGTGATTATTTTATAAGTGGATTGTGGGACTGCGGGGCTTGGGGAACCTGGAGAGAAGCCCTCCAGCAACAATATATCATGATCAAGTAGTCTTCATCTCAGAGATATTTGGATGGTTCAATGTATATAAATTGATAAATATCATCCACCATATAAACAAGCTGAAAGAAAAAAAGGATAACAAAATTGTATACTCCAACATGATAGAGTTCCTGAAGAAATTAAGAATACAAGGGATATACCACAAGACAACAAAGGCAGTATGCAGCAAGCTCATGGAAACATCAGCTAAAATGGGGAAAAACTCAAAACAATTCCACTAAAATCTGGAACATGATTCTCTCCATACCTATTCAATATAGTATGGGAAGTCCTAGTACAATAAGACAACTGAGGGAGTTCAAGCAGATAGGAATTGAAAAGGAAGAAATCAAAGTAACATTATTTGCAGATTATATGATAATTTATGTGTGTGTGACCATAAAAAGTCCACCTAGAAATATTTACAATTGATAAGTATTTTCAGTAAAGTAGCTGATTACAAAGTTAACTCACAAAATTCAATAGCTCTTCTGTATACAAATGATAGACTTGAGAAAATCAGGGAAACACCCCCTTTCACAATATCCTCTATCATACACACTATCTTGGGATAACTCTAACTAATCAAGTGAAAGCCTCATATAATAAAATTTTTCAGACATAGCAGAATTAAATTGAAGAAGATATCAGAAGATGAACAGATCTCTCACGCTCATTCATCAGAATAATTAATATAGTAAAACTGGACATCCCACCAAAAGTAATCAACATATTCAATGCAATTCCCATCAAAATTCCAAGGTAATTCTTCACAGATCTTGAAAGAACAATTTTCAGCTTGGTATGAAAACACAGTGTAGTGGGTAGCCATTCCAGCTTTGATCTGGAAGTTCCAACCCCCACTGAGGCTTTGACAACTGTCATGCCTATAAAGCGGGGCCAAGGGAGGAGCCTGGAGACCCAAGATCAAGATGGGCCAGTGCTCGCTCTGTTCCGGACCCTGGATGGTGGAGACTGACAGAGCAGAGTTCCAGAGAGCAACACTGGACTGTGATACACCTTCCCCAGACTCTGCGACCTACCTATCCCTTCATTTGTAAGTTACCCACTAAATAAATCTTCCTTTTAATTACATGGAGTGTCCTTAATAATTTCGCCAATAACACAAACACAAAAACTCAGGGTAGTTAAAACATTCTGGAATAATAAAAGAAGTTCTGGAGGTATCCTCATCTCCAATTGCAAGTTATACTAGAGAAATATACTAATAAAAAAACCATAGTATTGGTACACACACTAACATGTCAACAATGGAATCAAGTTGATGTTCTAGACATGAATAAATCCAAACACCTATTGACACCTAATTTTTAGTAAAGAACTCACCAATATATGCATAGACAAAGACAATATATTCAAGAAATGGTACTAGTCAAAGTGAATGGCTGCACATGCAAGAACCGAATACTTATTCATACTTATCACCCTGCACAAAACTCAAGTCCAGGAGGATCAAAGATCTCAACATAAAACCAGATACACTAAACCTGATAGACAAGGAAGTGAAGGATAAACTGAACTCACTGACACAGAAAAATTCTTCTCCAGCAAAACACTGATAGCACAGGCACTAAGATAAACAATAAATGGGACCTCATGAAACCAAAAGCTTCTGTAAGCCAAAGGTCACCATCATTAGAACAAAACAGCAGCATAAATAATGGGGAAAGAGTTTTACTAACTACACAATAGAGGTATAATGTGCAAAGTATATAAAGAGCTTAAAGAACTAGATACCAATAATAATAATAATAATAATAATAATAATAATAATCCAATTGAAAAATGTGGTAAAGATCTAAACAAGAAATTCTCAAATTACCAAGAGAAGAAACTCAAATGGCTGAGAAATACTTAAAAAAAAAATGATAAAAAAAAAAAAAACTTTAGTCTTCAGGCTAATGCAAATCAAAACTAATTTGTGATTTCATCTTATACTGGTAAGAATCACTAAGTTCAACAAAACAAGTAACAGCTCATGCTAGTAAGGGAAACACTCATACATTGCTTATGGAAGTACAAACTTGGACAGCCTTTTTGGAAATCAGTGTGGTAGTGCCTCAGGAGGATAGGAATTGATCTGCCATTCTTGGACATGTACCAAAAGGATGCTTCATCCTGCAACAGAGACACATGATCAACCATGATCATTGCTGCTCTATTCAAAACAGCCAGAAATTGGAAATGTCTTAGACATCTCTCAACAGAAGAATGGATAAAGAAAGTGTGGTACATTTACTAAATTGAGTATTAATCAGCTGTTATTAAAAAAAACAAATCATGAATGTTGTAGGCAAATAGATGGAATCAGAAAAAAATTCATCCTGAGTGAAATAATTTAGACCCGGACAAATGCAGTATATTTGCTTATATGCTATATTTGCTCATATGGATATTAGCTATTAAGATAATGATAATTAAGTTACAAGCCATAGAACCAGAAAGATTAGATATGGAGTGAATGCCTGAGGTAGGGGCATATATATCTTCCTATTTAAGGGAAGTAGAATAGATAATTATGGATGGATGGAAGAGTGACAGGAATTGGAGAATCAATAGGTAAGAGGGAGAAAGAAGAGGGTGAGAGAGAGAAAGCAAAAATAATGAGCATTTGAGAGATAGCATGTAAATCTAATACAGGAGAAGGTTCTTAACATATGTGCATAAGTGAAGGCAATCATAAGTAAACCAACAAATAATGGGGATGACAAAATCCCAGCTAACCATCTCATGTCACCAAATGAAGTTTCCAGTTCTGGATCCACCTGACCCTGTGGCCCCACAGCCACTTATAAAACAATAATTCAGGGGCTCAATATTATTTACAAGCTGTATGGTCTATGGCAGGCTTCTTGCTAGCTAGCTCTTTTATCTTACATTAACTCATTTCTATTAATCTATGTGTTGACATATAGCTGTGGGGCTACCATTCTGCTGGCATGGTGCTCCTTGGCACCATGGTGGGCTGACATCTCTCCTTCCTCTCTTTTCTTCTCTCTGTATATCTGCTTGGATTTCCTGCCTACCTCTAAACTGCCTTGTCATAGGCCAATGCTACTTTACTTATCAACTAATCAGAGCAATACATATTCACAGCACACAGAAAAAAATTCCACAGCAGGATTGAGTTGTATCTAATTAAGTTGTTGGTCACAGGGGTTCCATGGAAATTTCCAACCAACCTAGGCTATTGCAACCTATGTCAAGACTATGGGTTGCTCCCCACAAACTGACATCAAGGCCCTATTGCTGAAGATAACACTTACACAACTCATTGAACATGGAGAAGTCAAATTGGTTCCTACATAGAGTCCTTACATCTACATGCTAGCCTCCTTGTGATCGTGTTCTAAAAAGAAGAGAAGAGATACAGAATAGGATAAAAGGGTAAATCATTGACTCTACTATTAAAAAGCAATTACTAATTTTAAATATTTTACATTGCCTTGGATTTTTGTATACTGATACAAATTTGAGGTTATTTTTGTTATACTGTATATGTGTTAAAGAATTGATAGGATTAAAAGGTAATTTATTGAATCTACTTTTAGACCAAAAAAGCAACTACTAGTCTTAAATATTTCACACCAATATGGATTTTTATATATTGATACAAATTTAATGTTATTTTTGTTAGAAAATACTGTATATATGTTTCTACTCTTGGTCAAGGTATTATACTTTTACAACTCATCTAACAATGTAATATAAATTTCTAGTTCTTGAAAGTTATTATTACAAACTATTTGGAACAATAAAGAAATGCAGATTAGTAGTCAGTCACTTATTACAATCAAACTGTAGTCATTTTAAGTATCTTTTCAAGGTCAGACAGATATATTTGAGATTGGCAGGTTGTCTTCACACACTTCAGAGATCTACAGAATATGGCATTTAAGATGTTTTAATAACATAAGTTTTTTGTTTTGTTTTTTATGACAATGAGACATGTATGCTCCTGATAACACCAACCTACTTGAGAAAAGATGATGGGCAATGAAAAAAATCCACATAGAGTTTACTTTATTTGTGTCAAAAGTTAGCCATAGTGCAAGAAAGTGTTCTTGCCTTGACTGCTGACAGTATGCTGTCCAAATTGGACAAGCAGGACACAAAAGAAAGTGACTGCTAAAGTTTGCCAAGACAAGGTTAGACAGCCTTTTACAATACCCTGTTTCACAGAAAAGTCTATTGGATATGCTAGGCCTGTAGGCTGAAGATGGATGCCCCAATGCTGCAGAGGAAACTTAGCTGAGAGTCCAGGCAGCCAGCCGTTTCTGTCATTTCTCACATTTTTGGAAGTCACTTGCTTGTACTTCCTGATTATTCAGGTAACATTATTTCCTTCTTAGGTCTTTGATGCAATTGAAGACTTTGAAGTTATAGTTTTCCTTGTTACCAGATTCAGAAAAGAAATTCACTAAAGAGGTGTAAAATATATAGGGTTGAGAAACATTATAAGATAATTTTGGTAATGCAAATTAGGATAGAAAGTAAATTAGGTACAACAGTTTAGACTCACCAAGATATGACAGATAATGGAGTATTTTCTTTGAATTTGTCAAATGCTAATGGACTAGACATTGTTAATATAACTGTTTCCCATATATATTTATATACACTTATTGTATATAGTGTTTCTTATATTAGTTATAACCTTTTTTATTTTAGACAAAAAAGAGAAAACGTTGTGATATTTTGTTTGTGTTCTGACAAATAAAGCTTGGCTGAAGATTAGAGGACAGAGTTAGCCACTAGTTAACCACAGAGGTCTGGAAGTCTGTACAGACAGGAGACAGGACATGAGATGGGTAGGCAGAAAGAGGAATACAAGGCAGGGTGGAGATGGAAGCATAGTCCTTTTTCAGTCTAAAGAGTCATAAAGGTAAGAGGTAATGGCAGCTGCTCCTTTACTTCTCTGATCTTTCAGTTTCCACCCTCAAGATCTGATGTCAGGTTTTTATTATTAAAGACCAATTAAAATTCAGGATGGAGAGATAGCTCAGAGGTTAAGAGCACTGACTGCTCTTCCAGAGGTCCTGAGTTCAATTCCCGGCAACCACATGGTGGCTCACAAACACCTGTAATGAGACCTGGTGCCCTCTTCTGGTCTGCAGTCATATATGCTGTATACATAATAAATAAATAAATCTTTAAAAAAAAAAAAAGACCAATTAAAATTCACATGACACACACCAGTTGGAAGAACAGGTGAGTGACTGACCTCCCAGCTGACCTGCCCCAACATCCAGACCATAAGCCCTAAGGCATGTCCTGTGCCCCTCTTCCTTCCATCTCAGCACCAGCAAGGCAGATGAGTACTGCTCTCAACACTGGCGCAATTCCACTGCTCTGGAACAGTCACCACTAGCCAGCCAGCCAACAGGTCAGAGACCTGCCTACAGATATAACCACCACTACCACTACTCACTGGATTCAGTTTCCCTAAGACCCACTCTACCACACAACCCCACCCACTTCATCACCTTCCCCATTGAAAGCCCTTCCTGAAACTCCAACATATTCCATACAAATAGGTAAAGCCTACAGCAGTTGGAAAAACAGGTGAATGACTGGACTTCCAGCTGGCCTGCCCCAACCTCAAGACCATAAGCTCCAAGGTACACCCTATGCTCCTTCTCCTCCATTTCAGCACTAGCAAGGCAGATGGGTGATGCCCTCAATTCCAATAGAACTCCACTGCTCTGGAGTAGTCACCACCTGCCATCCAGGCAGTGGGTAAGAGACCTGCTTGAGGGCATAACCACCACTACTACCATGCACTGGATTTTGTTCCTGAAGACTCACACTAATATACAACCTCATCCATCTTATCATCCTCCCCAGGTCCTACCCTTGCCTGAAATTCCAGAAGGCTCCAGAGGCAAAGGTACAGCCCACAGCAGGCAGAAGAACAATAGGGTCAGCTGTATATAGGCACTCAGACCCCCATAAACCTCCACGGAAACCCTCTGGTTTCTGGACCTGAAGACCTGCCAGTCACCAGATACCTTAGCCATTCATGCCAGAAGACAATAAAACAAAGAGAAAGTAAAGGAACAAAACACCCATTCAAAAAATACAAACACAAGAATACACCCAGACCTATAATCATCTCAAATACAGATGCATAAATGCCAGTGTAAGAATACATACAATAACAGAAAGGGCTATATGATGCCACCAGAACGCAGCGATCCTACAACAACAATCCTAAATATTTCTAAACAGTTGAAACACAAGAAAATGACCTTAAAAATAACTTTATGAAGATGTAGAAGCCCTTAAAGGGAAAATGGAAAAATTCCCTTAAGGAAATCAAGGAAAAGACATACAACATACTAGAAGAAATCAATAAACCCCTTAAAGGAAGCCAAAAAAAAAAAAAAGACACAAACAAACAAACAATTGAACAGGTGAAGAAAATGGTTCAAGACATGAAAATTGAAATAGCAATAAAGAAAACACAAACAGAAGGAATTCTGAAAATGGAAAAATAAGTGAACAGGAACTACAGATGGAAGAATCACCAAAAGAATACAAGAGATGGAAGAAAGAATCTTAGGTGATGAAGATACAAGAGAGGAAATATATTTATTGGTCAAAGAAAATGTTAAATCCAAAAGATTACTAACACAAAATATCCAGGTTAATTTGGGACACCACAAAATGGTCAAACCTATGAATATTAGGAATAGATGAGGGAGAAGAATCCCAGCTCAAAGGCACAGAAAATATATTCAACAAAATAGAAGAAAACGTTCCCAAACTAAAGAAGCATATGCCTATGAAGGTACAAGCTTATAGAACACCAAATAGACCGTACCAAAAGAAAAAGTCCCCTTGCCACATAGGAACCAAAACACATAAACATATATAATAAAGAAAGAATTTTAAGAGCTATAAAGGAAAAAGGCTAAGTAACATATAAAAGAAGACCTATCAGAATCACACCTGACTTCTAAAAGCAAGAATGGCAGCCGGGCGGTGGTGGCACATGCCTTTAATCCCAGCACTCAGGAGGCAGAGGCAGGCGGATCTCTGTGAGTTCGAGGCCAGCCTGGGCTACCAAGTGAGTTCCAGGAAAGGCACAAAGCTACACAGAGAAACCCTGTCTCAAAAAACCAAAAAAAAAAAAAAAATGCAAGAATGGCATGGACAGATGGACAGATGTCTTACAGACACCAAGAGACCATGGATGCCAACCCAGGCTACTATACCTAGCAAAACTTTTAATCACCATAGGCAAAAAAAAAAAAGATATTTCAAGACAAAACCAGATTTAAATAATACCTGTCAACAAAGCCAGGCCTACAGAAAGCACTAGAAGAAAAATTTCAACCCAAGAAAGTTTAGCTGCACCAATAAAAACACAGACAATAGGTAATCTCACACTAGCAAATTCCAAAGAGAAACATAAACACACTACTACTACTACTACTACTACTACTACTACTACTACTACTACTACCACCCAAACCACAAAATATCAGGAATTAAAATTTACTGGTAATTTAATATCTATTAATATCAATGAACTCTATTCAGCAATAAAAAGACACAGTCAAGCTGAATTGATTTAAAAAAAAATAGTATTCATCCCGTTACATACAAGAAACACACCTCAACTTGAAAGACAGACATTACTTCAGAGTACAGGGGTGGAAAAAGTTTTTCCAATCAACTAGACTTAAGAAGTAAGCTGGTGGGCTGGAGAGATGGCTCAGCCATTAAAGGCTAGGCTCACAACCAAAAAATATAAGAAGCAAACTGGTGTAGCTATCCTAATATCTAACAAAATAGACTTCAAACTAAAATCAATCAAAAGAGATGGAGAACAACATTTCATATTCATCAAAGGAAAAAATCCATCAAGACAAAGCCTCAATTCTGAACATCTATGCCACAAATATAAAAGCACCCACATTGGTAAAACAAACATTACTAAAGATTAAACCACACATTGAACCAACAACATTAATAGTAGCAGACTTCAAAACTCCACTCTCACCAATGGGTGTTTCTGCCAGATGGAAACTAAAGAGAAATAAGGGACCTAGCAGATATTATAATTCAAACAGACCTAACAAGTATCTACAGAACATTTCACCCAAACACAGGATAATATACCTTTTTCTCAGCACCTCATGGAACCTTCTCTGAAATTTATCATATACTTGGTCACAAAGAAAATCTCAACACATACATAAAAAAAAAAAAAAAAAAAAAAAAAAAAAAAAAAAAAAAAAAAAAAAAAAAAAAAAAACATGTATCTTATTGGCTCACCATGGCTTAAAGTTAGAGTTCAACAACAACAAAAATTATAGAAAGCCTAAAGATTCATGGAAACTGAACAACTCTCAACTGAGTTAACAATGGATCAAGAAAGAAATTAAAGACTTCCTAGAATTCAGTGAAAATGAATCCAAAACATACTGAATTTATGGGGCACAATGAAAGCAGTGTTAAGACCTTTAAATACCTACATAAAGAATTTGGAGAAATCTCACACTAGCAACTTAATAGCACACCTGAAAGCTCTAGAACAAGAAGAAGCAAACTCACCCAGGAGAAGTAGATAGCAGGAAATAACCAAACTGAGGACTGAAATAAATAAAATAGAAACAAAAAGAACAACACAGAGAATCAATGAAATACAGAGTTGGTTCTTTGAGAAAATCAACAAGGTAGACAAACACTTATCCAAACTAACTAAAAAGCAGAGAGAGAATATCCAAACTAACAAAATCAGAAACAAAAAGGGGAACATAACCACAGACATGGTAAAAATACAGAGAATCATCAGGTCATATTTCAAAAATCTATTCTCAACAAAATTAGAAAATCAAAAAGAGCTGGACAATATTCTTCATAGGTACCACATATCAAAATTAAATCAAGACCAGATGAACAATTTAAATAGACCTATAACTCTTAAGGAAATATAAGCATTCATTAAAATTTTTGAACAACAACAAAAAGCCAGCATAGACCCCAAAATCTAGGGTCTCAAGTGGGCACCCCAAGAACCCAGACTCCAGTCCAGTTGATGCAACAACATGAGGTTTATCGAAGCGACTGTATAGATGAGCTACTCTTATCCTGAGAGCAAGAGTCGCATCCTACTGCAGCCACATAGGTGCTTTTAAATGAAAAACCCACAAAAACCATAAGATTACAATTCCCATACAATTTCGTTTCAACTGATTTATGTCTAGAGGCTAATTTCACAAGATCATGGGCTGATCACAGAGTGGGTACAGTCAAGTCCACATGTACATTCTTCCTGAAACCTCAAGTAGGGTATCAGGGCAGGAGTGGAGTTTACACAAAGGTCACAGTGGTCCTTCCTGGTATACTTGCAATTATGCCAGTCACAGTTGAGCGCATCTCTTAACAGAGATCTCTTTACATTGTTACATTGTGGCAGGGGTGGTTGAATAATGATTGAGTCAGCTTGCCCTTGGAAGTAGATTTTTAGTTTCTCATTTCCTGGGGCTTGGGGGTGGGTGTAAGCCTGAAGGGTTAGGGTCTTTCACTTCTACAAGACATTCAAGGAAGAACTAATACTAATACTCTTTAAATTGTTCCACACAATAGAAACAGAAGAAACATTACCAAATTCTTTTTATGAGGCTGCACTTACCCTGATATACAAACCACACAAATATGGCAGGGCAGTATGGAGCCAGGCAGGAAAATCCAAGAGTAATAGTGAGAGGACAAAGGAGAGGAAGGAGATGCCAGCTGCCTCCAGGAGAAGCAAGATGTGAAAGAACTGGTAAGTCACGGCCATGTGGCAACTTATAGATTAATAGAAATGGGTTAAATTATAAGAGCTAGCTAGCAAGAAGCTTACCATAGGCCATGCAATTAGTAATTAATATTAAACCTCTAAATGATTATTTTATAAATGGCTGAGGGACCGTGATGCCAGATGATACTGGAGAAACTTTCTGGTTACATTTGGTGCCCAGACATGGTAACAAAAATTTCCACCCAAAACCTGAGAAAGCTTTTTAAAAAAAGGATTCTAAAATGGAGTTAAAAACAGCTTCCTAAATATATTGCTCAGGCAAGTCATAAGCTACACTATGGCAGGTTCCTGGTGTGCAGGCTTAAGCTACAGAATGGCAGATTCCCGCTGAGGTACAGAGGTTTCTCCAAGCTGTGTTACACGCTGCATGGCAGATTTAGCTTTTGCTAATACAGATTAAAAAAAAAAAAAAAAAAAAAAGAGGGGGGGTTCTGGGCCACAGGCTGCTTTGACAGAGACATAGACCCACTTCTTCCAAGAACTGATGATACACTACACGTGACTCCCGGAACCGGCCGTAAACACACCATCACCATACCAATATTGGAAACATACCAATATTGGAAAGTTGAGATGGATGGAGTCCACAGCCAAGACTGCTGCTTTTCATCCTAGCCAAGCAGTTTAACAGTTTAAAATCTCTCCTGGTCTGAAAGGGATTATAAATTCACAATAAGACAGATTCAGATAAAATAAAATTCTAAAGTGTTTATAATATGTATATATACAGGCTTGGAAGAGAGAGAAAAAGGAATATATAGTTATATAAAAAATAGATAATTTTAAAAAAATAAAATGTTTAAAGAGACAACAAAAATAATATAAAAAATAAGCCATGTAAAAATAGAAATTACACAGAGTGTGGATTATGTTGTCTTTGGGATTTTGAACTGGAGAGAGAAATTTGATTTAAAAATCTGCTGAGTTAAAGCAATGTATATATATTTAAAGGTATCTTGACTTCAAAATTTATGTCTAAGGATATGTTACTTTGGAAAAGAGGTTCTGCTTTGGTTTCCACAGAAGATGAGAACCTGTGGATTGCTTCCAGGCTAATATGGTTTGATCAGCCAAGACCTCCTGAAAGTTCTCCAGTAACACCATAACCCAGATGATCTAACACCCAAAATCACCTTCAAAACAACTGTCTGAGATGTTCCAGCCTTCACAGATTACTACAGCAAGATTTAACAATAATTCTTAATTTTCTCAAGATCCCCATAAGATTGCCAGCAACCCCAACCAGCAAACAATAATATAAAAATCTATGCCCAAATACCCAAAATATTGTTTATAACTGTTTATTTTTATTTAAGGGGTTGATTATAAATACAATCTCTTTCTAAATAAGAAAAGGGGATATTATAGATATGATAGGATAAAAGAGTGGATTATTGAACCTACTTTTAAAGAACAACTTGTTTAAAATATTTAATAATGCTATGGATTTTAGTTTATTGATAGAAATTTAAAGTTAATTTATTATACTATATGTATATTTCTACTCTTGTGTAAGATATTATGTTTATACAGCTCATTTGAAATTGTAATATATAATTAAAAAATACAGATTAATAATCATCTGGGATAATAAAACTTATAGTCATGTTAGTTAAAATTTTTAGTTATACAAAGATATATTTCAATTAGGTAATCTTCAAATACTTCAAAAACCTACAAAATATGACATTTAAAAGTTTTAAAAACTTTGACTTTCTAGACAATTAGACAATGAGACACACCTGCTCCCAACATCACCAATTTACTTCAAAAAAGAAGATGGGCATCAAAAAGAACCTCATACGGAGTTTGCTTTCCTTATGGCAAAAGTTAACCATTTGGGCAAGAAACTCTTCTTGCTTGTACTACTTGACAAAATATTTTATCAACTGGACACACAAAACCCATTAAAAAAAAGAAAAAAAACACTAAATCAGTAGCTATCCTATATACAAAGGATAAATGAGCTGAAAAAGAAATCTGGAAAAAAATACCCTTTACAATATGCACAATTATGTAAAATACCTTGGGGAAACTCTAACTAAACAGATGAAAGACTGGCATGAAAAGAACTTTAAGTATTTAAAGAATGAAATTGGAGAAGATATTAGAAGATGAAAAGATCACCCATGCTCATGTATCAATATGATTAACATAATAATAATGGCCATCTTACCAAAAGCACTCAACAGATTGAAGGCAGTTCCCATTAAAATTCCAACACAATTCTTTATAGACCTTGAAAGAAAAAATACTCAACTTCATATGGAAAAACAAAAAACTCAGGATAGCTAAAACAATTCTGTACAATAAAGGAACATCTGGAGGTAACACCATCTCCAACTTCAAGCTCTACTATAGAGCTATAGTAACATAAGTAGCATGGTATTAGTATAAAAACAGACATGTTGATCAGTGAAATAGACCCAGACATAAATCCACACAGCTATGACCACCTAATTTTTGACAAAGAAGTCAAAATTTTACAATAGAAAAAAAAAGAAAGCATCTTCAACAAATGGTGCTTGACTAACTGTCAGCATGTGAGAAGAATGCAAATAGATTGATATCCATCAACCTACAAAACACTCAAGACCTCAACATAAATGCAGCTACACTGGACCTGATAGAAAAGAACATTCAGAATATCCCAAACACATTAGAACAGACACTAAGGTCAACGATTAATAAATGAGATTTCATGAAACTGATAAACTTCTATAAGGCAAAAGACATGGTAAATAAAATGTCAGCCTACAGAATGGGAAAAGGTCCTCACCTACCCCACATCTGACAAAGGGCTAATCTCCAAAACAGGTAAATAACTCAAGAATCTACACATCAAAATACCAAATAGTCCTATTAAAAAATGGTTACAGGTTTAAACAGAAAATTCTCAACAAAAGAATCTCAAATTGCTGAAAATCATGTAAAGAATTATTCAACATCCTTATCCATCAGGGAAATTCAAATCAAAATGACTCTGATATAGCATCTTATACCTGTCAGAATAGCTAAGATAAAAAATACTAGAGACAGCTTATTTTGGGGAGAATGTGGAGCAAGGGGAACACTCCTGCATTGCTGGTGGGAGTGCAAATTTGTACATCAACTTTAGAAATAGATGATAGTTTCTCTGAAAATTGAGAATCAATCTACCTCAAAATTCTGCTGTACAAATCTTGGGCATATACCCAAAAGATGCTCAATCATACCAAAAGAAAATTTGTTCAGCTGTGTTCATAGAACTGTTATTTGTAGTATCTGGAACCTGGAGACAGCTTAGATGCCCCTCAACTGGAGAACGGATGAAGAAAATGTGGTATATTTATACAATGGAATATTACTCTGCTATAAAAACAATGACATCATGAAATTTTCAGGCAAATGGATGGAACTAGAAAAACATCATTTTGAGTGAGATAACCCAAACCCAGAACCACAAACATGGTATGTACTCACTCAGAAGTGAACATTAGCTGTAGAGTGAAGAATAACCATGCCACATTCCACAGCCCCAGAGAGGCTACCTAACAAAGAGTTCCCACAGAGGGTCACATGGATTTCCCTGGAAAAAGGAAATAGATGAGCTCTCCTGGGTGCACTGTGGGCAGAGGGTAAAGGGTGATGTGAACATAAGGGATTGGGTTGGGTAGATTTTGGGTGGGACAAAGAAAGAAATTAATTAAAGAGATATCTGATGGGGGGAACATTTCAGGATCAGGGAGAAACCTGGTGCCAGGGAAACTCCCAGGGATCCTCAAAGACGACCCTAGCTAAGACTCTTATCAATAATGGAGAGGGTACCTGAACTGGTCATCTCCTGTAATCAGATTGCAATTAAAGGGATTTCATCTGATGGAAACAGATGCAGAGATCCACAGCCAATTACTGGACTGAGCTCCAGGAATCCTGTTGAATAGAGGGAAAAAAGAATAGTACAAGCCACTGATGGTCAAGTTCATCACAAAAAAGAAAAGCCACAGAATACTAACCTGGACTCATAGAATTCACAGACTCTGGACTGATAGCTAGTGAGCCTGCATGGCACCTATTAGGTGCTCTACATATGTGTGACAGTTGTGTAGCTTGGTCTATCTGTGAGTCTCTTAGGAGTGCAATCAGGGCCTTCTCTATAGTGTGGGCTGGCTTTGGGAGCCTTTCTCTATAGTGCAGGCTGGCTTTGGGGAACCCATTCCTCACTGGGTTGCTTTGCACAGCCTTAATACCAAGTGGGGAGTTTGGTACTACCTCAACTTAATATGCCATGCTTTGTTGACACCCAAGGGAGGCCTGCCCCTTTCAGAACATAGATAGAAGAGTGAATTGGGGGCAGAGGGTAGGCAGGGGAGGGAACAGAAAAAAGGTGGAAGAAACTGAGTTTGGGATGTAAATTAAATGAAAAAATTAAATTTCATTATTACCAAATAAGGTGCAAGTATAGTTCAATATATTCAAATCATTTTTTTCACTCATATACTACATCCCAACCACAGGACCACAGTTTCCCCTACCTCCTCTTCTCCCAATCCCTCACCACTTCTCCCTTATCCCCATTCCCCTAGATCTACTCCTCTTCCTCCTTTCTCTTCAGAAAATGGCATGCCTCCCAGGGACATTAACTAACATGGCCTATCATGTTATAATAAAATTAGGCATCCCCCCATTTAGGCCTGGTAAGGCAACCCAGTAGGAGGAAATGGGTCCCAAAAGTAGGCAAAAGTGTCAGAGATACCTCTGTTCCCACTGTGATAGTACCAGAAGAACCCCAAGATATACAACCAACAACCTATATGTAGAGGACAAAGGTCAAACCCATACAGGCTAATTGTCCCTTCAGTGCCAGTAAGCCCCTCTGGACACTGTATCATTGATTCTGTGGGCCATTTTCCTGTGGTGTCTTAAACCTGTTGGGTCTTAAAATCCTTCCTTGTTCTCTTCTGCAGGATTTCCCAAGCTCTGCCTAATGCTTTGATGTATCATCTTTGATGATGCATCTATTCCCATGATTGTTGCATGAAGCCTCTCTGATGATGATTATGCTAGACACTGGTCTGGTTACAAAGATGACCTGTATCCCCAGTTACTAGGAGTCTTCCATAGTGTCACTGTTATGGATTCCTGTGAGTTTCCATTGCATTAGGTCTTTATCTTGCTTCCAAAATATACCCAAATTCCAGTTGTCTCTCCCAGTACTCTCTCCCCCGACCCCACCTCACTTAATCCCTCCTGTTCCCATCAGCACCTGACCCCAGTTCATCTATGAAATCTATTGTATCTTCCCTTCCCAGGGAGATCCATAAATCCTTCCTTGAGTCCTCCTTGCTATTTAGCCTCTCTGGGTCTGTGGGTTGTAGCATGATTATCCTGGACTTAACAGCTACTAGCCACTTTTAAGTGAGTAAATATCATGTTTTTCTTTCTGGACCTGGGTTAACTCACTAAGGATGCAAATCAACACATATTTTACAGCATATCAACAGAATAAGGGATGATCTACATGATAACCTCAACAGCAACAGGTACAAAGAGTGAAAACAGCAATGATGAAATTCAACATTCATTCATGACAAAAATGCTGATCACATTGTGACTGCATTGAATTTTTCTTAACATATATATAGTAAAAATATAATATTTCTTAATATTAATATAGTAAAAAGCCCTATGGAAATATAGCTATTACGCCAATAGCAATAATTAATCAATCAAACAAAAAACATGAGCTTGTTTTCTCTTTCTTTTGTTCTTTCTTAAATTTATTTATTTATGTATTTGTTCTTTGAGAATTTGTTTTGATTATATAATGTGGTGGTAATCTAATTGTACTGAAATATTATTTTGATTGTATGTTAATAAATAAAGTTGTCTGGGGGTCAGAGCTATTAGAGCCATAGCAAGAGTGTGGCGGTGGTGGCACACGCCTTTAATCCCATAAGATCTCTGTGTGTTCAGGGTCAGAGCTATTAGAGCCATAGCAAGAGTGTGGCGGTGGTGGCACACGCCTTTAATCCCATAAGATCTCTGTGTGTTCAGGGATACAGTCAGCATTGGAGACATATACCTTTAAGACCTAGGGGGCTGTACATTCAGACAGTGACGAGGCAGTCATGTGTTTGGGTTTACAACCAATGAGAAGGCAGAACGACATACTATAAAAAAACAAACCGACAGGAAGTAGGTCTCTTTTTGCGAAGCTGGGACAGCAGAAGAAAGGGTGAGATTTAGCTCTGAGCTCTGACCTCTCGACTTTCTCTTTTACATTGTTTCTGTGTTTCTTATTTAATAAGACGGTTGGTTACATCTACATCTGGCGCCCAACGTGGGGCTCGAACCCACGACCCTGAGATTAAGAGTCTCATGCTCTACCGACTGAGATAGCCGGTCACATAGAGTACTAACTAATTCTAGAAAAAAGGCTAGCTGCATATATATGTTTTTGTGTTCGAGTCTCTTATCAGTTTTCTGCAGGAAATCACAGCCAGGCCTAACATCAACTGAAGTCTCCAGAAAGAAGATGGGGCCCCACAACAACAATTCCACGTGGACAATAATAATATCATTAAGCTGACAAACATCATCCACAGATCAGCTTTGAACTACAAGGTGCTCAGAGCAAATTTGAGATGACTAGCTGAGAAGATCCAGTCTCAAAGACTACTTGAATAAGGACTTGAGATAAACCCTGAACTTTGGCATTATACACAGACTGGATAATGAAGGATATAGTTACCTCTCCTAGAATTTGACAATTAACCTAAAATTTTTCTTTCAGGATAAAGAAAACTTCGCCCATACCCAGCAGGAAGCAATTTTAAGAATACGACGCCCACATTCCCAAAGAGGTGGTGTGGGTTGGGTGGTTTTTTGGTCTTTTTAATGGGTTTTGGGTCTGGGATAATTTTCAGTATTTAGGGGGGTTGGTTACAAGTTATTGTCAAGGGTTAGGAAAAAGGCTAAGCAAAGGAGATTAGATTTAAGGTTCTTGTTTTTAAAAAAAAAAAAAAGAAAGAAAGAAAGAAAAAGAAAGAAAAGAAAAAGACAATTACTAATTTTAAATACTTTACATTGGATTGGATTGTTTTATATTGTATACAAATTTGAAATTGATATTGTTAGAAAATGCTATATGTATATTTCTAATTGTATTTATTCCATCCATTTAACAATGTAATGCAAATTTCTGATCCTTGAATGTTATTATTATCAACTATTAGGATATAAAGAAATGAAAGCTAGTAGTTAGACATTATCATAGAACTTGTAGTCATATTAGATATGTTTTAAAAATTGAGCAGAGATGTTTTAGACAGGTCATCTTCAAACCCTTCAGAGATCTACAGAATATGGCATTTAAAATGTTTTAATAACTTAGAAAATTTTTCTTTTTTGAGACATGTCGGCTCCTGGCAGTACCAATCTACTTTAGAGAAAATATGGGCATTGAAGAAACTGCATATGGAGTCAACTTTCATTCTGGCAAAAGTTAGCCACTGGACAACAAAGTATCCTCGAATCAACAGGACAAAATGGACAGACAGAACACGAAACAAGGGACTACTGATTCTTGCCAAAACAAGTGTGGTTATGGCTTTATCAAAAGGCATCTTCTGAAGCCAGGACAATATGGCCCCATCCCTGAAGTGGCCTTCGCATCCGGAAAAGGTACAGTGCCCTTTTCTTTGAAGGCAGCTTAACAGGCAGAGGTCCGATGGATTCTGTTGTAAAATGGAACAGCAGCTGAAAGCTCATGCCTCTCAAAAGTAGACTGGCATTTAATAGAGGGATGTGGAGAAGAAGGGGATGCTGAGATGAAGCCATATATACACACAGCCAAGAAGAATGGACAGCTGAATTAAAAAAACTGTCAACAATTCCCAGAATTTAAAATCCTGAATCATGACAGGACACTAGTGGAATTCAGGTGTTTCTGGTACGTGGACTGCTCTCACCCAATGTGAGGTTGAACTGTTGACCTTGTGTACATCCTACTTCACAAATGAGTCTGTCAGATACACTAAGCCTATAGGCTGAAGATGATGCCCCAACACTGCGGAGAAACCTCAGGTGACTGCTCAGGCAGCTGGCTGTTTCTGTCAACTCACAAAATTTTTTGGAAGTTGCTTGCATGCACTTCCTGTTTTTATTTTTGTTAGCTAATATTATTCCCTTCTTGGGTCTCTGAGGGAGTTGAAGATTAGTTAGTTATGGTTGAAGATTAGTTAGTTATAGTTGAAAATTAATTAGGATAGAAAGTATATTAGATACATCTTGGAATTACCAAAATAGGATAGATAATGGAATTATTTTCTCTGATTTGTCAAATACCTGTTTAGGTATTTATTACTTGTATATATTGTATATAGTTATTGTACTTTTGTATATAGTTTTTCTTTTGTTAGTTATAACCTTTTGCTTTTTTTCTTTTTATTAAAATAGAAAAGGGGAAATGTGGTGTAATCTAATTGTACTGAAATATTATTTTGATTGTATGTTAATAAATAAAGTTGTCTGGGGGTCAGAGCTATTAGAGCCATAGCAAGAGTGTGGCGGTGGTGGCACACGCCTTTAATCCCATAAGATCTCTGTGTGTTCAGGGTCAGAGCTATTAGAGCCATAGCAAGAGTGTGGCGGTGGTGGCACACGCCTTTAATCCATAAGATCTCTGTGTGTTCAGGGATACAGTCAGCATTGGAGACATATACCTTTAAGACCTAGGGGGCTGTACATTCAGACAGTGACGAGGCAGTCATGTGTTTGGGTTTACAACCAATGAGAAGGCAGAACGACATACTATAAAAAAACAAACCGACAGGAAGTAGGTCTCTTTTCGCGAAGCTGGGACAGCAGAAGAAAGGGTGAGATTTAGCTCTGAGCTCTGACCTCTCGACTTTCTCTTTTACATTGTTTCTGTGTTTCTTATTTAATAAGACGGTTGGTTACATCTACAATATTTACCTACCTCTCCTTTATCCCTGCCCCTGCCCTTTATCTACCCTACTTTGTGACTTTTTTTCCTTCCTTCCTTCCTTCCTTCCTTCCTTCCTTCCTTCCTTCCTCCTCCCTCCTTCCTCCCTCCCTCCCTTCCTTCCTTCCTTCCTTCCTCCCTTCCTTCTTTCCTCCTTTCTTTTCTTCTTTCTTTCTCTCTCTTTCTTTACTTATATATTTATTTCTGGAACAATTCGAGGACAGCCATTTTCACCACTTTTAATAATATAGTACTGGAAATAATTGTAACACCAATCAGACATTGAAAATAAATGAAAGCTACCTATATAAGAAAGATGAAGGAAGTTCAGATTGCCATCTTTTGTAAATGGCCTTATTTTATACATAGGAATACTCAAAAACTACCACAAAAATTGTCAAAATTAAAAAACTAGTAACAAAAAGATAAGCCTGGTGGTGGTGGTGCATGCCTTTAATCTCAGCACCCAGGACACAGAGCCAGATGGATCTCTGTGAGTTCAAGGCCAGCCTGGACTACAGAGTGAGTTCCAAGAAAGGCCCAAAGCTACACAGAGAAACCCTGTCTCAGAAAAAAAAAAGTTGGATGCATGCTGTGTGCTTTCATGTCCAGCAATGGACAAGTAGAAACAGGTGGGTTTTTTGATTTCACTGGCCAGACATGCTAGGGAAATCAGAAGTTCCAAACCAGGTCATGTCTCAATCAGGTGGAAAGCATCTGAGGAATGACACCCCAGGTTAACTTCTGCAACCCGCATCCCCATCTGCACACAAATGAAATCAGAAAAATCACAATATATTTAATCAACGATAAACAGCATCCTTACTGGATGTCGGTGAAATGAAATTCTTGAAATAGAATATAAAATGGACTTACTATTATAATACCTACAAAACTAAAATAAGATTAGCCATGTACTTGAAGTCAGCATAGAACTGAGATACCACACACTAACAAAATAATAATAGCAATAGATGCCCAGTAATAAGTTTAACAGAAAACAAAAAAATAATTCATGTTATAAAATATTGATTAAAGAAGCTCAAAATAAAACAAAGTAGAAAGACAACCTCTGTTTACAGATTAGAAAAAAAAATATGTATAATTCTCTAAAACTAAATCTACACATTCACTGTATCCCTATCAAAACACACATGGAATTCTTCATAGAATTAGGTAGAACCAAACACAAGATTTGAAATAAATCACAGAAAGCTCAACTAGCCAAATGAATCATGAGCATAAAGAAGACAGGAAGAGACACCATGCTCCCTGTATTCAAAATATATGATGAGTCTATAACAATCAGAACAGCACAGTGTTAACATAAAATGTAAACTCAGAATAAAAGGCCCACAAGTTAATCCACAAAGCAGCAGACAACTGAGTTTCAGCAAAGTATCTGGGAGTGCAGATTGGAGGAAAGACTCCTCAATAAATTCAGCTTGGAAGGGATGTTCACATACAGAGGAAGATAACGAGACTATTGTTAGAAAATCATTTCAGCATGGACAAGACTTGGAACTCGGTAACTGCTGGAGGAAAACACAAGGGGAGTGATTCAGGACATGAGGTGATCAAGACACCAAAGTCACAGTGAACAAAAGCAGAAAATAGATAGATTGACTCTTATCCAGTTGCTGTGACACTTCTTCACAGCTAAGGAATTCATGAGGTAAAGAGAATTCTTACCAAAGAGAATCATTGCATACTACACACGTGACAAGGGGTAATATATAGAATATATAAGAAAACAAAAATCTGCAAAACAATTCAAAATATAAACTTAAGAATGAGCAATCAATATAAATTTATATTTCTTAAAACAAGGCATTCAAAAAGTTAATACATACATGGAATATGTGTTATAAATTAATCGTGGTTTGGAAAATGGAAATCTAAATCACAATGGGATATCACTTCACCCCAGTAAGAATGATTAATATAAAAACATTAAAAAGACTAAAAGGAACAAGAGCTCATAAAGGTGCAGTAAAACAAAAGTTTTGACCCAGTTTTGGTAGTATCATAATTTATAAAGACATTGTTTTAAAAAATGACATAGGAATTTCCTCAAAATTTAAAAACAGGGTTTCCATAGTTATAAAAGTCTCAATAATAGATATATGCTAAAAGAAATAAAATCAGTAAGTCAGCACATGATGATGATACATACTCCCACATATTGTACCACCAAGTTCATCTCAGTGTCATTCATAGATGTCAGTACTGAAAACATACCAGGTGCCCAACAAATGAAGTTCCTGCATGTGAATAATGGAATACTATTCTGCTGTACAAAAGGGAAAGCTTATTGTCTGCAACCTTGATCAAACTGCATTGTATTATTAAGCCAGGAACAGAAAGATGCATATTGTACAATCTCACACACATGGAAAAACTAAAATATTGAACTCATGGAAATGTAGAGAGGAAAGATAGTTAACAGAGTAGAAGGACTGAGAATTATTGAAGTCCATATGATAGGATAAAAGGGTAGATTATTGAATCTACTTTTAAAGAGCAACAACTTGTTTAAAATGTTTTACATTGCTATGATTTTAGTTTGTTGATACAAATGTAAGGTTAATTTTGTTATATTGTATGTATATGTCTACTCTTGTTTAAGGTATTAGGTTTGTATAGATCATTTAAAATTGTAATATTTAATTAAGAAATACAGATTAATAATTGGTCTCCATGATAATAAAACTTATAGTCATGTTACTTAAGTATTTTAGTTACACATAGATATATTTCAGATAGATAGGTAATCTTCAAACAATTCAAACAACTACAGAATATTGTAGCTAGAGTTTTCCTGCCTGGCCCACAGTCAGAACAAATCTTTGTCACCTGCCAGTCCCACAGCCTCTCAGACCCAACCAAGTAAACACAGAGAATTATATTGCTTACAAACTGTATGCCCGTAGCAGGCTTCTTGCTAACTGTTCTTATAGATTAAATTAATCCATTTCCATAAATCTTTACCTTGCCACATGGCTCGTGGCTTACCGGCATCTTCACATGCTGCTTGTCCTGGAGGCAGTTGGCAGTGACTCCTCTTGCCTTCCTGTTCTTTCTTTTCTTCTCTCTGTTAGTCCCGCCTATACTTCCTGCCTGCCTCTGGCTAATCAGTGTTTTATTTATTGACCAATCAGAGAAACACATTTGCCATACAGAACATCCCACAGCAGAATATGGCATTTAAAATGTTTTGAAAAGTTAGACTTTCTGGACAGTGAGACAAGTCTGCTCCTGGCAGCACTGATTTACTTCAGAGAGGAGGATGGGTGTCAAAGACACACCATAAGGAGTTTATCTTCTTCTTGGTAGAAATAGTCAATTGGACAAGAAACTGTTCTTGCCTGGACTGCTTGAAAAGTTGTATCAACTGGACGTGCAGGACCCATAGGAAGGTGATCACTAGATTTTTCAAGGCAAGATGGTACTTCAGGTTCCTGCTTCACAGAAGCAGCAGCCAGACTTTTTACAGGACACAGAGAAAAGTGACTGAGAGACTATAGGCCTGTGGTTTGAGGACGGATGCCCCAAAGTTGCAGAGGATCTTTGGATGACTGACTCTGTCATTCTAAATTTTTGGAAGTTGCTTACAATCCTCTTCCTGTTTACTTAGATATTATATCCTTCTGAAGTCTTGGGTGTAGTTAAAGACTAGATAGATATAATTATGGTTTTCCTTGGTTATGATAAGTAATAAGCTAGATATGAAACCTTAGCTCAGTGGTAGTAAGCACAAGGCCCTAGGTTCAGTCCTCAGCTCAGGGGGGTGGGGGGAGAAAAAAAAGAAACCTTAGGATGATATAGGATGAATAGAATATTCACTATTGACTACTGGCAATGGTTGAGAGGGTGCCTGAGCTGACCTACTCTGGTGTTTGGATGGTTTATTACCCTAACTGTCATGATAGAACCCTCATCCAGTGACTGATGGAAGAAGATACAGAGATCCACAGCCAAGCCCCAAGCAGAGCTCCAGGAGTCCAATTGATGAGAAAGAGGAGGTATTATATGAGCAAGAGATATTGAGACCATGATTGAAAAAAGTACAGAGACAACTAGCCAAACTAGTGGAAACACATGAACTGTGAACCAATAGCTGAGGAGCCCCCATGGTACTGGACTAGGCCCTCTGGATAAGTGAGACAGTTGTTTACCTTGAACTGTTTAGGGGACTCCCAGGCAGTGGGATCAGTATCCATTCCTGATGCATGAGCCGGCTTTTTGGAGCCCAATGCTTATGGTGTGACACCTTATGCAGCCTTGGTACAGGGAGGAGGGGTTTGGACCTGCCTCAACTGCATGTACCAAGCTACAAGACCTTGCCTTGGAGGAGGTGGAAATGGGGGGTGTGTTGGGAAGGGTAGGCTGAGAGGCTGGAGGAGGGAGAAGGGATCTGTGGTTGGTATGTAAAAGGATTAGAAAATTTAACAAAATAAATTTAAAAATATCTTTCTGCTCCCTCTACTCTGAAGATCTCTGAGACTTTCAGGAAGGAGTATGTTATAGCTATACCAGTTAGGGCTAATTTCTCCAAAATTTCTTATTCTCTGAACACTGACCAGTTATGGGTTTCTGTGTTGATATCCATGTACTATTACAAACGCTTCTCTGATGAGGGTTCAGTGATTCACTGCTCTATAGACATAGCAACCAATCATTGCTTCTAGCTAGTGGTAGTGCAAACTGATGTAATCATTATGGAACCTTCTCGCATTTACTAATAGAATAATAGCAGTAAGTTATATTCTAAGACCTAAGATCTATCTGGACACTAGGTCTTGACTTATTAGTAATGTTGTGTTTTGTCTCATTGAGCTGGTCTTAAATCCAGTTGGAAAGTGGTAGGTTACCCCCATGACATTAATACCACTATTACACCAGTTAGCAAGACATTATTGTTTCTATCAGGGTTCATGGCTAGGGAAGGTTGATGATTACTGCTTTCCTTTGGTAGCATGCCTAGGACTTTCCAGCAATGTGAAAGGTAGCCTGTAGTGATGTAGCTTCAAAATTAGTATCCACTTTATTTCTCCATGCTATGACTTATATATGTGGTGTCTTCAGGAACAGAGTCTTACCTTCAAGTTCTGAAGGGTAACCAAGAGCAGAGTGAATAGCCTGTAATGTTTGGGGATTTATGCATGCCTATTGGCCAAAAGTTAAAAATAGGTAACCCATCCCTGGTACTAGGCTTTTTACTTATAGAGTACAGTGTCTAATTGGGTATTGTCATCTCATTATACGATAACTGCTTAAGCTCTTTTTTAAAACTTCATACAATGTTCATACAACTCCTCACAGATTCTCCTTCCCCACTCACCCAATTTCATGGTTTTCTTTTCTCTTAAAAAGAAGACAACAAAAGCACATAATAAAATAAAAACATAAAAATCATTTTGTGAGACTCCCGAGCATGACGCCTGACCTGGAGAGTGGCTGATATACTCAGGGTCACTGCATTAAAGGAAACCAATAGTTGTTTTTCCTAGAAGCCATCAATTGCAAATAGCTTCTTGACTAGGAGTAAGAGTTTGTATCTACTTCCCCTCTCTCTGCTGGGATTATGTCTGGCTTGAATTTCTATAAGCCTCTGAGTATATATCAGATCTGTTGTCTCTAGAAATCATTGCTTCCACCTCTGGCCTTTACAATCTTTTTGCCTTCACTTCTACACAGATCCATGAGCTTCAAAGGAGGGATGTGATAAAGGTGAGTCATTTAGGACTGTGTGATCAAAAGTGTCACTTCCTGTACATTGTCTGGCTGTGGGTCTATGTGTTCAATACTATCTACTGCAAGAACAAGCTTCTCTGGTCAGGGTTGAATAGTGCACTGATCAATGAACATAGGAATATGTCATACTAGTAATTTTATTTTTATGTTCTTTTAACAGAATAATAGTGGCAGGTTTTTCCCTAGTATCCATGACCTATCTAGTCCCAGGTTATTGATCTCATCAACAGTGTCTGGAATAAGGTTCATTTTATGACATAGGCCTTAAATTCAAATAAATATTTGTTAATTACTCCCTCAATAATTATGCCACTATTTCACCAGTGTTTATATCTGATAGGTTGGTTGCTATTGTTGGTAGTAAGTATGCAGCTGTGTGAGACTGATGATTGCTTTTCTTTCTCAGTACAAACATAGTAGTTTCAAGTACTTTTGTTTATTTGTTTTTTGAGACAGGGTTTCTCTCTGTAGTTTTGGTGCCTGTCCTGGATCTTGCTCTATAGACCAGGCTGGCCTTGAACTCACAGAGATCTGCCTGGCTCTGCTTCCCAAATGCTGGGATTTAAAGGTGTGTGCCACCACTGCCCAATAGATTCAAGTGCTTTTAACACTAGATAGTTGGGTCAAAGCTTCTAGTTGATCACCAACTCAATTTATCTACATTCCACTATGTAAATACACACATAGCCACTATCCATCCCAATTTTTGGCTATTGTGAATAGAGCAGCAATGAATATGGAAGTGCCTGCACCTATATAGTAAGATGTAGAATATTTTGGATATATGGTCATGAGTGGCAGATTTATTTATAGCTTTTTGAAGGAAGTCCCCACTGAGTTCCATAATGATTACATCAGCTTGCACTACCACTAGAAGTTAATACATGTTCCATTTTTCTCATGTCCTCTCCAGCATCTTCTGTTTGTTTTTTTTTTTTAATCTTGGCCATTTTGATTAAGTAAGATGAAAAGCTAATATCAAGTTATTTTTCCCCTTTGACTGATGTCATCAAATGCTGAACATTTATTTCTAGTGTTCATCAGCCATTTGTGTTACATATTTTAAGAACTTTCTGTTTAGTTCACTACCTCATTGTTTTGAATTGGGTTGCTTGTTTTCTTGGAGTCTCACACATAGAGTTCTTGGTATTTTCTAGATATTAACCCTTTGTTAGATGTATAGCAGGTAAAAAGCTACTTGCCTTATGTAGACTATTTCTTTATTCAAATGATGAAGTTCTTTGATGTACAGAAGTTTTCCATTTTTTATGTCGTTCCTTTTATCAATTATTGGTTTTAATGCATGTGCTGTTGGAGTGCTACTCAGAAAGTCATTTCTTGAGCCTGTAAGTTCAAGCATCATATTCCCCAGTATTTTGTTTTTTAATATATATCATTACATATTATTTATTTATGAGAATGTATATATATATATATATATATATATATATATATATATATGTATGTATGTTGCTAGAGGGCTTCTCTCCAGGTTCCCCAAGCCCCGCAGTCCCACAATCCACTTATAAAATAATCACTGAGACACTTATATCACTTATAAACTGTATGGCCGTGGCAGGCTTCTTGCTAACTGTTCTTTTATCTTAAATTAACCCATTTTTATAAATCTATACCTTGCCATGTGGCTGGTGGCTTACCGGCGTCTTCACATGCTGCTTGTCCTGGCGGTGGCTGCAGTGTCTCCCCCTCCTTCTTCCTGCTTCCCCAATTCTCCTCTCTCCTTGTCCCGCCTATACTTCCTGCCTGGTCACTAGCCATCAGTGTTTTATTTATATAGAGTGATATCCACAGCACTTCCCCTTTTCTTCTTTTTTTAAAAAGGAAGGTTTTAACTTTAACATGGTAAAATTACATATAACAAAACAATTATCGAGGAAGAATTACAGTTACAATATTAAAGAAGATGTCTTATCTATCTTATATTTGTGAGTTTAAGGTTTTATATCTAACTTATCTTTTTTTTTTTTTTTTAATTTGGTTTTTCGAGACAGGGTTTCTCTGTGTAGCTTAACTTATCTTTTATCATAACTGAGGAAATTATAACTATCTAGTCTTTAACCACATCAAAGACCTGAGAAGGAACATAATGGTACCTGAGAAATGGTAGATGGATGCAAGCAACTTTCGGGAATCTTGCAAAAGTAGACCAAGACAGCTGGCAGCCTGGACAGTCACCTAATGTTTCTCAGCATTGTTGGTGCATTTAAATTGGCTACAGGCCTAGAATATCTGACAGACCATTTTTAGAAGCAGGAATTCTGAGGGACCATCTTACCCTGTCTTGGCAGAGTACAGTGGTCACTTTCCTTGTGTCCCGCTTGTCCAGAAAGGACAGCATTATATTTGTACTGTCAGCCGTCAAGGCAAGGGCAGTTCTTTGCCCAGTAGGCCATTTTGTGCCAAAAAGACAAACTTCTAAATGGAAATGTCTTAGAAGCCCAACATTCTCTCGGGATCAATTGGTGCAGCCAGGAGCAATTGTGTCTCATGTCAACAGAATTTTAAGTTATTTAAATGCCATATTCTCTAGGTCTATGAAGTATTTGAAGATTACCTATCTATCTGAAATATATCTGTGTATACCTAGAAGACTTAACTAACATGGCTACAGATATGATTATCATAGATGACTAATTATTAATCTATTTTTTAATTATCCATTAAAATTTTAAATGAGTTACATAAACATAATACCTCAAACAAGAATAGAAATATATATATATATATATATATATATATATATATATATATATACAGTATAACAAAATTAACTTCAAGTTTGTATCAATAAACTAAAATCTATACCAATGTAAAACATTTTAAACAAGTTGTTCTTTAAAAGTAGGTTGATTAATCTATCCTTTTATTTTATCATCTCTATATCCTCCTATATATCTATATCATATCCCCTTTTCTTTTTTAGAAAGAGATCACATTTATAATCAACCTGTTTTAAATAAAAATATTGGTTTTTCTCTGTCCCACACCAGAAGGCTCTTCTGATTTGGGACACAAGAATCTCTTAACCTTTTTTTTTTTTAAAGCAATATGTCTGGGTTTAGAGGGGGAGTGAGCCAATTCCACCTCTAAAGCCAGCTTGGTATATTTGGGAATTTGGGCGTAGCATCTCTTACTACTTCCTGCTGGAGGGGGGCGCTGTATCTTATGGGGACGCAAAGAAAAATTTTAGGCCTATGGGGTAGTCGTTGAGGCTGTATTGTGTGAACCAGTTGCCTTGAAACCGCTCTGGATGTTGGATCATCTGGGCCATAGTGTCATCGGAGACCTTTCAGGGGGTCTTGGCTGGTGAAACCTGATGTATCTTAATCTGGAACAAATCCACAGCCTCTGGCTTTCTGTGGAAACAAAATCAGAACCTCTTTTCCAAAACAACATATCCTTAAATCCAAAATTTGAAGTCAAGGTACCTTTAAAATTTACATTTTGGCATAAGTGAACAGCTTTTACAATCAAATGTTTTTCTTTAGTTACTAATATCAAAGACAACATAATCCAGATTTTATGTGTGATAGCCATCTTTACGTGGCTTACTACCTTCAATTTTTTTTAAAACACTTTATTTTTAGGTACTATTTGTTTATATAACGGTATATAATTTTTTGTTTTAAGCCTACATACATTTTTACATGCATTATAAACTATTTCATCTGAATCAGTCTTATTGCGAACTTATTGATTTAAACTGTAGCCTTTTAAGCCTGAAAGGGTGCTGTGGCTGCTGGCTCCACCCACTTCAGCTTCCCAACATGGCAGTGGTACGTTTTCCGCCAGCTCTTGGAGCCATCAATTCTCAGAAATAGTGGGTCTAAGCTTTTATCAAAGCAGCGTGTAGCCCAGAAACTTTTTTTTTTTTAATACTAGTAAAGACTAAATCTACCACACAGCTTAATTTGCCACTGGCAGACGCCTCATTTCCGCCATACTGCCAGTCAAACACACACGCCAGGAACCCGCCAGTGTTCAAACCTGCGTTTTGTGGCGTCTTGCTGCCCGTATGAGACAAGAAGCAGGAACCTGGTTTTGGCTCTGTTTAGAATTGGTTATTAAATATTCTCAGGTTTAAGGTGGAAATTCGAGCCGTTGGGCGCCATTTGTTGCTGGAGGGCTTCTCTCCAGGTTCCCCAAGCCCCGCAGTCCCACAATCCACTTATAAAATAATCACTCAGACACTTATATCACTTATAAACTGTATGGCCATGGCAGGCTTCTTGCTAACTGTTCTTTTATCTTAAATTAACCCATTTTTATAAATCTATACCTTGCCACGTGGCTGGTGGCTTACCGGCGTCTTCACATGCTGCTTGTCCTGGCGGTGGCTGCAGTGTCTCCCCCTCCTTCTTCCTGCTTCCCCAATTCTCCTCTCTCCTTGTCCCGCCTATACTTCCTGCCTGGTCACTGGCCATCAGTGTTTTATTTATATAGAGTGATATCCACAGCATATGTGTGTGTGTGTGTGTGTGTGTGTGTGTGTGTGTGTGTGTGTGAATGCACACATGTCATGGAGCATATATAGAGGTCAGAGGACAACTTGGTGGAATGGTTTCTCTCCTTCTACAATGTGGGTCCCTGAAATAGATTTTAGGTTATCAGCCTTGGCAACAAAAAATTTTACCCTCTGAACTATCTAGCTAGACCATTTTTAAACATGTATGGTATGTGTGTGTGTGTGTCTGTGTGTGTTGGATAAGGAGTGACATGCCTCCATAGAGATCAAGCACCAGTTTGTGAAGCTGATTCTTTATGTCCACATTTATATGAGGTTCAAAAATCAAACTCAAGTCATCAGGCATACATCATTCAGCAAGAAACCATAAATTGATGAGCAATCCGTCCAGCCAATATTGTTTTAAAATATATGTATTTTGTTTTTAAATTATCAAACAAATGAATCTTTATCAATTATGTGACTGTGAAATACTTTGTGTGAGATATGAAAGTTTAAAAGTCAAATTAGCCATATTGAAAAATACTTTTGTTGCACTAAAATTCTGGACCACAGCTTTATCAAATTAATATTTTTTTCTGATTTTATCCAGTGAGTTATAGATAAACATTAAATCAGAAGTATAGTAACTATAATGAACTTCATACATGTATATAATTGGGCTTTGGGGTGCCTACATAAAGTTATAGGAATATTTCATTGAGATTCTGTAGAAACCATGCATAAAGTTTAGTAAAGAGCTTAAACTGCTAGGGATTAGACATACCTGCAAACATTCTATCCCTCAGAAAAATATAGACAGTTACTCAATAAAAGTATAAGGGAAACATCTGTCTAATAATTAATTGAAGACAAATTAACTGAGCATATACATCAATGACTACACACTACAGGAAATGCATACATGTATATTGTTCCAGTAAAGAATCACCTACAAACCCTGGATGAGGAGGGGAAAAATAATTGGTGAATTTGGAGATAAATCAATACAGCATACAGCATCTCAGAAATATAAAGAAAAGAAGGATTTGGAGATAGCTCATTTGGAAAAGTATTGCTGATGTAGCATGGGTCCCTGAGCTCAATAACCAGTACCCATGCAAAAAAGCAAGAGTGTGGTGGTACACATTTGTCATTACATCACTGTGGAAGTGGAGACAGCAAATTGCTGGGGCTTGATTGTCAGCCAGCCTAGCTTAGTCAGTGAATCTCAGTGAATGACTCTGTCTCTAAATTCAAGGTGGATATTTCTTGAGGAATAACAAATGAGGGTAAACTTCTGGCCTCCATATGAACATGCACTGTACCAAACAGCATGTATACACATATACACCTATACATACTTGAAGATGCACATATACCCACACACATGCCTATAAACATACACATATACACAAACACACAAAATAAAGTAAATGGAAAGAAGAGAGAATGAAGAACAGAAGTGGAGTGTGGTTTTCATAACAACATTCTGGAAACTGAAGCCTGGGAGTAAGTTTATTACCTATTTTTGTCAAACTGTGGCCACTGTACCAGTTTTGTGAACAAGAAGATCCTCCAAAGGACCCTGGAGGCTAAGTCACTCTCTAAAAGAGCCATATTGTCATCATAAAGTGACACAAAGTCAGGACTCTTCTACAGACCTTATTGGTCCTAAAGAACAGAGTATGCATTCAGATATGATTATTGTTTTGTCTTTAAAGTTAACTGAATTCACCTTGCTGAAATTAGGACTTGCTTGGGCCTGACACGCTTGCCTTCTAATTTCTGCCTTGAAGGCTTGGAGTGTCTATCTATTGCTGCCCCAACATTGTAACTTAGTTTGTCCAGGTTTACAGATTCACTGCTATGGAAGATTTTTTTTTCTTAAAAGGAATAACCCATGTCTCAACCACACCTTAATTAGATAGTCCTTAGATGCTGTTTTGTACTTTGGGTCTTAGAGCTTTGGTCAGAACTAGCTCTGTTTTCTGAAGTCTAATGCAGCATCAATGTGCTTGGCTTGTGAGAAGTTCATAAATTTGGCTGAGCCAGCACATGAATGTTAAGCGTGGAACTGTGCCCACTTTGAAGTCACAGTTGAAGCATCAGACTCCAAGAGAATATCATCTGGGAAGGCTATCCACAAGCCTGACAAACCTTGGTCAGAGCTGGTACCGTGATGCTTGTGCTTTCCTTGCCTGAAACTGAGAGAAACGAAATTTCTCCTATTTACGTCTACACTACCTGTATGTTGCTAATGCCACCTGAAAGACTATCACAGGCTTACCAGCATTTTTGAAAAGAAAAAAATGGGATTTGTATCTTGCCTAAGAGAACTCCTATAAATCATACTTTAAATTATTTAATTTTATTAAAAAAATAAGAATTTAAAATTGACAAATAGGGACAATAGGGCATTATTTGAATAAGAAGTCGAGCAAGGACAATCCAGTATCTCTCTTTTACTTCACCTCCAATTTCCACATTTGAATAATTTGAGAAGTGTTGCTGGAGGGCTTCTCTCCAGGTTCCACCAAGCCCTGCAGTCCCACAATCCACACATAAAATAATCACTCAGGCGCTTATATTACTTATAAACTGTATGGCCATGGCAGGCTTCTTGCTAACTGTTCTTATATCTTAAATTAACCCATTTCTATAAATCTATACCTTGCCGTGTGGCTGGTGGCTTTCTGGCGTCTTTACATGCTGCTTATCCTGGTGGTGGCTGCAGTGTCTCTCCCTCCTTCTTCCTGTTTTCCTAATTCTCCTCTCTCCTTGTCCCGCCTATACTTCCTGTCTAGTCACTGGCCATCAATGTTTTATTTATATAGAGCGATATCCACAGCAGAGAAGTCTTGAATAATTACCGTGCTTGTGTTTTTTTCAATCCTATAGTCTCTGTTATACTTAATTACAGATCTTTTTTTAGAAAGAACATAGGTGTTAACTGATATCTCCTGCTACTCACTACACCACCTCATTTATAACACAGCATCATTCCTGCCAAGTGCATTATGGGAAATTCATATGTTATGGAGAAAGTTTTAAACTTTAATTCCAGAATACTTTTGCTTATGTGAATATATATTAGATATTTGAAATGTCCCTTGTTCATTTCTAAGCCCTGTATTTTTCCAGTGGTAACGTCACTAAGAATAGCTTCCGTGTCTCAAAAAACAGTTGAATGGACCAAAGATACATTAACTTTGCTAGCTTTTCTTATGCCTGTTTTTTGTACTAACATGGTATGGCATACATGTATTGTGGTCTTACTCAACACTGAAGCTTTCCCTTAGATGATTGGTGAATCTTTACTAATCTGAACACTTAGGTAGTTTTCCCATTTCCCTAAAATAATAACAAACCACTTTCTAAGCCCAGTTAAGAGACCTTATTATATGTAGTGGCTTTGGAGTTGGATTTCCTGAACCATCCTTGTTCAAATATTATTCTTTAGCCAGAAAACACAGTTGCCATTGCCTGAAAAATCTTAACTTTACTTCTCACCCTGAACTGTCTTCCTCCAATCCCCATGTGTCAAGAGCATCTCACAAACCCCTTCCTTGAAACTCTCTCACCTTCAGATTAATGCCTCTTTACTGACATGATACTCTACTTTCTCCATCTACTGCAGTGAGTTGTTTATATGGATGTCTACCACTCAATGACAGAAAACACATTATTCATCTTTATACTATTCATATCTCTAAAGAAAAATGTACATACACATATATTTGGTGATTATTAAACACCTGGGTAAACTGTAAGAAACTTACTTATTGCTTAAGTTTCTTGTGATAACAAGAAGTTTACAAAAATAAAACCATAACATTCCAGCTAGAGTTTTAATCTTTAACTAAGCACATTCCCTGGATTCTCATGAGAGTCCATGTCTGAAATATATTTTATGTGATATATAAACTCCTTATTAGCATGAGGTCTTACAGAGTTGCTAGATGGAAGGTCATTTTTTTAAAATCACCCAGCTATTACACAGTTCCTTTAAAAATAAATTGAAAAGATGTGATAAGAAAGAAATCTAAGGGACATTTTCTGTGAATGCTAGCAGTCCTGATTTACGTGGTTGCTCAGATCCTTGCTGATTGGATCAGGAGACAGTTAGCACTATGCTGATTCCTGCCTTGTTCTGCCTCTTAGATACGACATATGCATGGCAAAGGACTTGAGCAATTTGTCAGGTAATAATATCCTTTTGTTTCCAAGATGCATGGTAGGGATTTAGAAGTCAAGAATTGTAAAATGACAATATGGCTCTAAATCACTCTATTTTAAGCAGAGCATATTTCTTTCAAGTCCTAATCATGAAACAGAGCATGTTATACCACCTGAATGCAGAATTGCATTCCAGGTAAAATGTTTGAAGTTCTATACAGATGAAGTAACTGCTGTCACATGGTTGGAAGTTAGTTATCAGTAATTAAGGTTAGATTTAAATGTTGTATATTTGTGAGTGGAAGTCATAAACCCCTCATATGTAAATTAGGAACATTATATATATAAAATAGAGCAGTCTCCCAGCCTCTGCCTTCTACATCCCAGAATTGTCCTATTCCTTGTCCCACCTGCATTATCCTTCCTGCCTGGCTACTGGCCAATCAGCGTTTTATTTATCAATCAATCATAGCAACATATATTTACAGCATACAGGACATCCCACAGGACAGAGGCAGAAGGCTGGTCTACAGAGCTAGTTCCCAGACAACTAGGGATGTTATACAGAGAAACCCTGTCTCAAAACAAAAATAGTAAGAAAAGCCTACCTTTTCCAAATATGGTTCTAGGAATTACAAAGGTTAAGTATTTCTTTTGCACCATGTGTCTAAAGTAAAATTTGAATCACTGTCGTCAGCCTGAATGCTTTTACTCTACATAAATGTTTACAAAATGTATGCATTTGTTAGAAATGTATTGTGTTGGAAATAGCAAAGTTTCTGTAGTTGGAATATCTTTATTCTTTATACTGTCACAGAAATACTGAGATCATCAGTCATGTATAAGCTTCTGGTTCCTAATCCGCAAAATGCATGTGTTAATATATTGAAGAATAGTCTCTATTCAAAGTAAATAAAATGATATGTATAGGAGCATGGGCAGCATATTTATAATAAATAACAAAATTCATGAGTCCAAGTAAAGAAAAATCAATCTGAAATCAGAACTATTTGATATGAGTGGACAAAACACCATTTTAAGGAGAACACACAATTCAATCATTACAGTTACATTTTGAAATAAGTGGCTGGCTCATATTTTTCCACATCAAGTTTGCCAATAATTCATAGATATTATCATGGGTATTTCTTTTGCAAAACAAATTCCATCATTTAAGATGCACTTGATGGCAAACTTTTCACAGGAGCATCCCACATCTGTGCAAGATGTTCATAGAACAGAGAATCAAATAGTAATAAAACTCAAAAGTTCATATCAGAACATATTTCTCCTCATTTGAAAACTGTATTTGGTCACTTAACATCATCATAGCTGCTTCTACATGCTGCTACCTCCATTCCTTCCTAGTATTATTTGATTTATGCTCAAGGATCTGTTAGATTTAAAAAGTCAGAGTGCCATTAAAGAGTTAAAGTCTTTCTTTTTCTTCCAGATTTAATGTGTCAGCTTTATTTCTAGGCTTCAACAAGAGAGGTGATTCTATCCTCTGGGTAAAGTATTCGATAAGCATTTATATCACTTTTCTGGATCTGGAGTTTATAAATTGTTGCAGAACATTTAACTGTGTAAGCATGTATTACATTTTTATACTCTGGAATATTACTTCAACTACATAAAACTATGGTACATTTGTTTCTGCTGCATTTGTTTAACTATGAAAAGATGTGTTGCTGTTTCACCTTGCCTGCCCAACATACTTGATTGGTCTAATAAAAAGATGAATGACCAATAGCTAGGCAGTAGAGGGATAGGTAGTGATGGCAGGCAGAGAGAATAAGTAGGAGGACAAATCTAGTCTTGAGAAGAGAAGGAAGAAAGAGAACATGGGTGCTCTCTAAGACCCCCAACAGACCCCACAACTCCATGCCCAGCCCCCACGCCCATCCGTCCGAGACCCGAGCCACTTCCTGAGACTTAGAGACTGGCCCCCAGCTCCCATCCTGCCCCAGACTTCCCTTCTGGACCAGAGGTGAGAGCCCAGGCTCAGACTTGACCCCATCCCCGGACATCAGCCACTCCGGAGAAGACCTGCCAAACTTGGCCCCAGATTCTGGCCACCAGGCAGGTTCCATTCTAGCCCTACCAGGAAGGCTCCCCTTTGCCAAGACCCCTGGAAGACCCTGCAATCTCCACACCCTGCCCCCACCCCCATCCGCCCGAGACCCCAGCCACTTCCTGAGACTTAGAGACCAGCCCCCAGCTCCCATCCTGCCCCAGACTTTCCTTCTGGACAAGAGCTCCCATCCTGCCCTGGAGTTCCCATTTGGACAAGAGAGATCACATCTGGACAAGAGAGAGAGACTTCCTGAATCTTTCAGCTCTGTCTGGACCAAGTACACTGATAAGATCAAGTACAAACCACAAGGAGATGGGCAGACGTCAAAGCAGATGTACATACAACAAAATGAAGAGCAATACAGCATCACTAGAACGTAGCTCGCCTCCAACATCTAGACTTGAACATTAAAAATTGGAAGAAGCAGAAGAAAACAGCCTTATGAATAACATCATGAAGAAGGTAGAGGCTTGTGTAGAGGAAAAGACAAAAAAAATGGGAAGAATGCTATAAAAAAACTAGAGGAAAGGACAAATAAAGTAGAAGAAAACAATAAAGCACTGAAAGAAAATCATGAGAAAGTAATGAAACAAATGAAGAAAACAGTCCAAGACCTGAAAAGAGAAATAGAAAAAATGAAGAAGACACAAACAGAGGGAATGCTGGAAATAGAACATCTGAATAAATGATCAGGAACTTCAGATGCAAGTATAACCAACAGAATGCAAGAGATGGAAGAGAGGATCTCTGGCGTTGAAGATACAGTAGAAGAAATAGTCATCATCAGTCAAAGAAAACACTAAAGCCAACAAAGTCATGAACCAAAATGTCCAAGAAATTTGGGACACCATGAAAAGACCAAACCCACAAATAATAGTGATAGAGGAAGAAGAATACCAACTCAAAGGCACAGAAAATATATTCAACAAGATCATAGAAGAAAACTTTCCCAACTTAAAGAAGGAAATGCCTATGAAGATACAAGAAGCCTATAGAACGCCAAACAGGCTAGGCCCCCAAAAAAGTCCCCTTACTACATAATATTTAAACAACTAAATGTACAGAATAAAGAAAGACTATTAAGAGCAGCTAAGGAAAATGCCAAGTGACTTATAAAGGCAAACCCATCAGAATAACACTAGATTTCTCAATGGAGATTATGAAAGCCAGAAGGACCTGGACAGATGTAATGCAGACACTAAGCGACCATGGATGCCAGCCTAGACTAATATACCCAGCAAAACTTTCAATCATGATAGACTGAGTGAACAAGACATTCCAAGATGAAGCCAGATTTAAACAATACTTATCCACAAACCCAGCCATACAGAAACCACTAGAAGGAAAATTCCAACCTAATAAAGTCAGATACACCCTCGAAAACACAGGCAATAGATAAGGCCACAGCATTAAACCCCAAAGAAGAGAAGTACACACACACTACCACCAAAAATTAACAGGAATGAACAATCACTGGTCATTAATATCCCTTAATATTGATGGACTTAATTCACCTATAAAAAGACATAGGCTTACAGAATCACTCTGGTGATGGAATGGCCAAACACCCTAATTGTTGTGCTAGAAACCCCATCCAATGACTGAGGGCTCTGGATGCAGAGATCCACAGCTAGGCCCTGGGTGGAGCTCTGGGAGTCCAATTAGTGAGAAAGAGGAGGGTTTATATGAGTGAGAATTGTTGAGACCAAGATTGGATAAAGCACAGAGACAAATAGCCAAATGAATGGAAACACATGAACTATGAACCAAAGGCTGAGGGGCCCCCAACTGGATCAGGCCCTCTGAATAGGTGAGACAGTCAATTGGCTTGATGTGTCTGGGAGGCATCTAGGCAGTGGTACCAGGTCCTGGACTTGTTGCATGAGTTGGCTGTTTGAAACCTGGGACTTATGCAGGGATGCTTGGCTCAATCTGGGAGGACAGGACTGGATCTGCCTGGACTGAGTCTATCAGGTCGATCTCAGTCCTCGGGGGAGGCTTTGCCCTGGAGGAGGTGGGAATAGTGAGTGGGCTGGGGGAAAGGGGAGGAGGGCGGAGCAGGGAGAATAAGGGAATCCATGGCTGATATATAAAACTGAATTGTATTGTAAAATAAAATTAAATTAAATTTAAAAGAGAGAGAGAGAGAGAGAGAGAGAGAGAGAGAGAGAGAGAGAACAAGGGTCCAAGATAGGAACATACCCCTGCCCAGAAACCAGGCAGCCACCAGACAGACAGACATTGGAGGAAGCAGGAATATAAGATATACAGACAGAACTGTTAATAAGTCCTAAGGTAAAAAAAGATAGATAAAGAGAAAAAATGTTAATTTAAGTTAAAAAAAAAACTAGCTAGAAACAAGCCTAAGCTAGGCCAAGCACTCATAACTAATAAGTCTCTGTGTTATACTTTGGGGGCTGGAAGTCCAGGAAAGCTTACTACAGTAGATCTATCTCAATAATGCTGCAGATTTTTAGCTTTCTTCTTCTACTTCCTTTAATCTCTTTGGATGTTACAGGTGACAAGGTACAGCATTGTATATGCTTGATAGACTCTCTTCTTGACAGCAGAGAATGACTTAAAATGTTGATGAAAACATTTTAACAATATGAAACTCTGAGCAACTGTATCAAAAGTGTTCCTCCACAATGTATTGTACATACCAAATGTTCAACGACTTAGTTTTATGTTTCCAAGTGACCTCAGTTTTTCAACAGCTTTCAATTTCAAGCCACACAGTGTTCCATTTGGATCACCTATTCCTCTCTGAGAACTGTGTCTGTCTCTATAACATGATAGGGTTTTATTATGTCAGGTTTTTTTCAGCCTCAAAATGCATATTAACCAATGATTCTAATCATTTATAGCTAGTCCCACTGGACAGGAAATAGCCAGTATGTTTGTGAATCACTGAGTGGAGCCCAACCCTGGGTAGTTGCTTTCATCTGCACTTGTAAATACTGTTCTTTGATACCATGAAAAAAATTTTCTATAATGAAAACCGTAACTCCTGAATCTGTCATTCTGTGGAGAGTCTTCAGAATATTGAAAATCATATTGGTTACATCTAAGGAAATAAAAAGGTTAGCATGTCCATTTATGCAAAAAAAAATAAAAGCAGACAAAAAAAGAAACAGACCCCCCCCACCTCCTCCCTTGGGCTTCATATTTCAGCCCACAATAACCCTTGAAGGCTGGTGTTAGGTGCTAGGGACTCCAGGTATCACACTACTCACCATGCACTAATACCCCTTAAAGCTCACCCAATAGCCCTAGTCTGTACCCCCTTCACTGACCCATGTATCCCACCACACAGCCACAGGGAAAAAAAAATCTGCTTTCCTGGAGTTCATGCCATACCAGGAATCCCAGAGCCTAAGCAGGTACCCAAACCTCAGAAGCCATACTGGTACTTGGAATTGCAAAGGCAACATTGGCACCTAAAATCCCAGAGAACTCATAGGCCACAAAATCCCCAGTGGAGATATCTTACTGGACCTGAAAACTCACTAGTCACCAGAACCCCTGGCCACTTAGTCCAGAAGACCAGAGACAAAACAGAAACCAAGGAACAAAACACATATCCAACAAAGAAAAACTCAGGAATCAACATTCCAACCTAAAATCATTCCAAACCCAGATGCCTAAATGTCAGTGTATGAACACAATAAACAATAGAAAGGGTGATGTGGTACCACCAGAGCCACACTACTCAATGACAGCAAGACCTGAGCAATTCAATGCAGTTGAAACACAAGAAAATGAACTTAAAACCAACTTTATGAAGATGATAAAGCTCCTTAAAGAGGAAATGAAAAAAAAATTCTTAAAGAAAACAAACAAAAATTGGAACAAATCAATAAATCCCTTAAAAAATGCCAAGAAAGCCAAGGGGAAAAAACAAGTTAAATAAATTAATAAAAATCTGAAAATGGAAATAGAAGCAATAAGGAAAATACCAATAGTGGAAATTACAGAAATGGAAAAACTGCATAAGCAAACAGGAACTACAAATGCAAGCATAACCCACTGACTACAAGAGAAGGAAGAGATAAGCTCAGACATAGAGTAGAGGATACAATAGAAGAAATAAATTCATCAATCAAAGAAAAGGTTAAATCTAAAAATTTCCCAAGACAAAAAAAAAGAAAAAAAAAAACAAGTAATCTGGAATGCCATGAAAAGACCAAACATAAGAAGAATAGGAAGAGAAGAAGGAGAAGAATCCAATCTCAAAGTCACAAAAAATATATTCACCAGAATCACAGAAGAAAATATTTCTAGTCTGAAGAATTACATGCCTATAAAGGCACAAGAAGCTTACAGAACAAAAAAAAAAATAGATTGGGCAAGGAAAAATAAAGTCCCCATGTCACTTAATAATGAAAACACGGCCGGGCGGTGGTGGCGCACGCCTTTAATCCCAGCACTTGGGAGGCAGAGGCAGGTGGATCTCTGTGAGTTCGAGGCCAGCCTGGGCTACCGAGTGAGTTCCAGGAAAGGCGCAAAGCTACATAGAGAAACCCTGTCTCGAAAAACCAAAAAAAAAAATAAAAATAAAAAAATAAAATAAAATAAAAATAATGAAAACACTATACATACAGAACAAAGAAAGAATATTAAAAGCTGTAAAGTAAAAAAGCCAGTTGACACATAAAGGCAAAGCTATCATATGTACACCTAACTTCTCAATGGAGACTCTAAAAGCCATGAAGGGCTTGGACATATGTCTTGCAGACTCTAAGAGACCAGGGAATGTCTATTATATCCCCCAAAACTTCTAATAACCATAGCTGGAGAAAACAATATTTCATGACGAAGTCAAATTTAAATATCTACCCACAAATCTAGCCCTACAGAAGGTACCCGAAGGAAAACTCCAAACCAAGGAGGTTAACTACACCTATAGAGAGGCAATAAATAATCTCACACCAGCAAAAAACAAAGAAGGGAAGCACACACACACACACACAGAGAGAGAGAGAGAGAGAGAGAGAGAGAGAGAGAGAGAGAGAAGAAGAGAGAAGAGAGAAGAGAGAGAGAGACTAACAACAACAACAACAAAAATAATAGGATTTAATAATCATTGGTCATTAATTTCCCTCAATATTAATGGGCTTAATTCATCAATGACAAAGACACATGCTAACAGAATGTATATGAAAACATGAGCCATCATTCTGCTTCATTCAATAAATGCACCACACCATCAAAGATAGACATTACCTTAGAATAAAGGGTTGGGAAAAGATTTTCCAAACAAATGAATTTAAGAAGCAAGCTGTGTAGCTATCCTAATATCTAACCAAATAGACTTCCAACCAAAATTAATCAAAAGAGATAGAAAAGAAAATTTCACACTCACCAAAAAAAAAAAAAAAATCCACCAAGAAGACATTTTAATTCTTAACATTTATGCCCCCAAATACAAGGGCATCCACATCTGTAAGAAGCATAATTAAAGCTTAAGTCACACATCAAACATCACACATTAATTGTGGGGGAATTCAATAGCCCATTTGTATCACTGGATAGGTCATCCAGACAAAACCTAAACAAAGAAATAATGGAGTTAACAGATTTTATGACTCTAATGGACCTAACAGATATCTACAGAATATTTCATTCAAACAGCAGTGAATACACCATCTTCTTAGCACCTCACAGAACAGTCTCTAAAACTGAGCACATACTCGATTACAAAGAAAGTCTTAAAAGATACAATAAAATTGAAATAACCCCTGCATCCTGTCAGATGACCAAAGATAAAAACTGAATTTCAACAACAAGAAAAAGTCTGAAAACATGGAAACTGAACAACTCACTACTAAATCAAGACTGGGGCAAGGAAGAAATAAAGAAAGAAATTAAAGACTTCCTAGAATTCAACAAAAATTAATGCACAACATATTCAAACTTATGGGACACAATGAAAGCGGTGCTAAGAGGAAAGCTCATAAAACTATGTCTCTTCATAAAGAAATAGGAGAGATCTCATACTGACTGCTTAACAGCTCACCAGAAAGAGCTGTAACAAAAAGAAACAAGCTCACCCAAGAGGAGTAGAAGGCCGGAAATACTCAGAAAGCTGAAGTGAATAAAATAGAAACAAAGAGTACAATATAAAGAATCAATGAAAAAAAGAATTGGTTCTTGAAGAAAATCATCAAGATAGATAAACCCTTATCCAAACTAACTGGAAGATGGAAAAGGAACATCCAAATTAACACAATCAAAATGAAATGGGGACAAAACAACAGATAACAAGGAAATTCAAAGACTCATTCAGTTGTACTTAAAAAACTGGAAAATTGGAAAATCTAAAAGAAATGGACAATTTTCTGTATAGATACCCCTTACCAAAGTTAAATAAAGATTGGATAAACAATTTAAATAAACCTATAATACACAAGGAAATAGAAGCAGTCATTAAAAGTCTCCCTCACACACCCCCAAAAAAGTCCTGGGCCAGAGAGTTTTCATATAGAATTCTGCCAGACTTTCAAAGAAGAGCTAATTCCAATACTCCTCAAATTATTCCACAAAATAGAAATAGAAGGAACACTGTCAAATTCATTTTGTGAGGCCACAATCATCCTGATACCCAAACCACACAAAAATTCAACAAAGAGAACAACAGATCAATTTCCCTCATGAACACAGACGCAACAATACTCAATGAAATGCTCACAAAATAAATCCAAGAATACTTTAAAAAATCATCTACCATGATCAAGTTGGCTCCATCCCTGAGATGCAGGGATGGTGCAGGGATGGTTCAGCATATGAATATCTGTCAATGTAATCCACCAAATAAACACACTAAAAAAAAAAAAAAAAAAAAAAAAAAAAAAAAAATGATCATCTCATTAGATGCTAAAAAAGCCTTTGACAAAATCCAACATCCTTTTATGATAAAAGTCTTAGACAGATTGGAGATACAAGAAACATATCTAAACATATTAAAAGTATTATACAGCAAACCAATAGCCAACATCAAATTAAATAGAGAGATGCTCAAAGCGATTCCACTAAAATCAGGGACAAGAAAAGGCTGTCCACTCTCCATTGATTGGGTACAGTACTTGAAGTTCTAGCCAGAGCAATGACACACCTAGAGGAGATCAAGCAGATGCAAATTTAAAATTAAGAAGCCAAAGTACCATTATTTGCAGATGATATGATAGTATACACAAGTGACCCAAAAAATTCTACCAGAGAATGTTTACTGCTGACAAACACCTTCAGCAAAATAGCTGGATATAAAATAAACACAATAGATAACTAGTTCTCCTATATACAAATGATAAATAGGCTGAGAAAGAAATTAGGGAAAAATACCCTTCACAATAGCCTCACATAATAGAAAATATCTTGGTGAAACTCTAACCAAGCAAGTGAAAGACCTATGTGACAAGAACTTCAAGTTCCTGAAGAAAGAAATTGGAGAAGATGTCAGAAAACAGAAAGATCTCTGTAGATGGAGAGTTTTCTCTCCAGTCCTGCCAATCCTCACCCATCTGGGAGCCCACATAAAATAAACACACGGACTCATATTATTTAAACTGCTTGGCCTAATGGCTCAGGCTTCTAGCTATCTAGTTCTTCTATCTTAAATTAACCCATTTCTATAAATCTATACTTTGCCATGTGGCTCATGGCTTACCAGCATCTTTACATGCTGTTTGTCATGGTGGCAGCTGGCAGTGTCTCCCCCACTCAGCCTTCCACTTCCCAGAATTCTCCTTTCTTCTTATCTAGCCCATACTTCCTGCCTGGCCTCTGGTCAATCAGTGTTTTATTGATTGGTAGGATCAATATAGTAAAAATGGCAATCTTACCAAAAGTAATCTACAGATTCCAGGGAATTCTCATCAAAATTCTAACACAATTCATTACAGACCTGAAAAGAACAATCCTAAACTTCATATGTATGGAAAAACAAAAAACCCAGGATAGCTAAAACAATCTGGTGTGATAAAAGAAATTCTGGAAGTATTTCCATCCCTGATTTCAAGCTCTAGTACAAAGTAATAGTAGTAAAATCAGCATGGTATTGGCATAAAAACAGACAGGTTGATCAGTGGAACTAAATTGAAAACCCAGACATCAATCCATAGGCTTAGAGACAACTTACTTTTTATAAAGAAGCTAGAAATAAACACTGTCAAAATGACAGCAACTTCAACAAATTGTGCTGGTCTAACTGGATGGTGGTATGTAAAGGAATGCAAATAGATCCATATCTATCACCCTGAAAAAAACTTAAGTCCACGTGGTTAACGAGTTCAGCATAAAACCAGACACACTGAACCTGATAGAAGATAAAATGGAGAATAGCCTTGAATGCATTGGTATAGGAGACAAGTCCCTGAAAAGAACAGCAATCATCCAGGCACTAAAATCAATGATTAATAAACAGGACCTCATGAAACTGAAAACGTTCTTTAAGGCAAAGGATATCATCAAAGGGACAAAATGGCTGCCTACAGAATGGGAAAAGATCTTCAACAACCCCTCATCTGGAATCAGAAGGCTGATTTCCAAAATATATAAAGAACTCATGAAACTAGACATCAATAAACCAAATAATCCAATTAGAAAATGGGGCTCAAATCTAAACCAAGGCTTCTCAACAGAGGAATCTCAAATGACCCAGGAGCACTTAAAGGAATGTTCAACATTGCTAGCCATCAAGGAAACGCAAATCAAAATGACTGTCTTATACAAGTCAGAATGGTTAAGGGAAGAAAACCACAAGTGACAGCTCATGCTGTCGTGAGAGAATGAGGAGCAAGGGTAACACTCCTCCAGTGCTTGTGTAGCCTCTTTGGAAATCAATATGGCAGTTTCTCAAAAAATTGGGACTCTTTCTGCCTCAAGACCTACATGCACCACTCCTGCATATACCCAAAGGAAACTCTACCATATCACAAAAATACGTGCTCAACAATGTTCATAGCAGCTTTGTTCATAATAGCCAACAACTGGAAACATTCTAGATGCCCCTCAAATGAAGAATGGATAAAGAAAATGTGGTACGCTTACACAAAGATGTATGGCTCAACTGTTTAAAACAATATTATTATGAAGTGTTTCTGCAAATGATAGAAGTGGAAAAGATCACCCTGGGTAAGATACCCAAGACCCAGAAAGACACACATGGCATATAGTCACTTGTAAATGGATATTAGCCATAAATTATAAGCATGCTATAATCCACAGACTCAAAGAAGCTAACAAGGAGGACTTGAGTAGGGAGTGGGGACACATGATTCTCACCGTGAATGGGAAATAGAGTAGTTATCACAAGTGGATAGGGGTTCTGGATGGGGAGTGTGAGTATGGGAACAGGAGAGATCAGGTAGGGGAGAGGTTGGGGGAAAGTACTGGGAAAGAAAACTGGAACCAGGCAGCCACTGTGGAATGGGTTAGAGGCCTAGTGTCATGTAAATTACCAGGAATATATGAGAGTGACCCTAGCTAAGACTCCTAGCAATTGGGGATATGGAGCCTGAACCAGTCTTCTTTTGTAAGTAGGCAAGAGTTTCAGTGAAGGGACTGGGACTCCAACCCAGTCATATAACCTTTGATCCACAGCTTGCTCTGCCTATCAGATACGTTGGGGTAAAGAAATTATGGGAGTGGCCCACTAATGACTGGTGCTTCTTACAACCTATACCATGAGAAGAAGCTCATCCCAGAGTGCCAGGACACAGAGGCAGGATGGTCCAGAGATCTAGAATAGAACCAAACATGACAGGAAAAAAAATCCAATGAGATGATTCCTAATGATATTCTGCTATAGTCATAGATTGTTGACTAGCCCAGTTATCATCAGAGAGGCTTCACCCAGCAACTGATGGAAACATGTAGGGAGCCGCTATTCAAAGATGGCACTGGCTTCCTGGTAGCCTAGCTGTAAACAACTCCATATTTGGCTATGATGCACGAGTATGGTAATTGGCCTTATGTCCTCAGCCTATCCCGTGGCTCCCCGTGCTAGCATTCTGGCGGGACCCAATCACAGTATGGCACGTTTGCCTGATTCCCTATATAAGCAGCTGCATTTCAGTCCTGGGTGCCCCTCACCTCCCGCTCTCCCTTCATCAAGAGGCGCTCCAATAAAGTGTGATCTGAGAAGAATCCTCGAGTGGTGGTCATTCTTCCTCGCTGGTCGAGGCGCCGCAACTGGTGCCGAAACCCAGGAAGGAAACTTCGGACACCAGGTGAGGGGTCAAAGAGGATTCAGAACTCAACACACGGAGCGGTGACATCAGTAAGTTCTCCAGGAACGGTGACGTCGGTAAGTTCTCCAGGAACGGTGACGTCGGTAAGTTCGCCAGGAACCGCGACGATGTCAGTAAGTTCTCCAGGTATGCTGATTGCAGGGATTAATCCGTTTGTGTTTGCTCTTGTGTTCATTCTTATGACAATTGTTGTTCTTCTTTGCTGTTTTTTACATGCATGTCTTAAGGAAGGACGCAATGTGGAAATCATTAGAAAGGGACGCAAGACATTAATTAAGCACCAGGATAGTCTATCAGAATCAGACTTTAAAGGGGAGAACTTAAGTAGGCCTAAAAAGAAGAAAGAAAAGAATAAAGAAAAGGAAAATAAAGAAAATAAACCAGAAAAGGAAGAAAATTCAGAAAAGAAAGGGGACCCTTTGTATCTAGTATTAGAGAAATTTGCAAAACTTGATTTATCTGATAATGAATTAGATTCAGATGAGGAGGAAAATTTAGAGGAAGCTGCGGCTGAATATAAAAAAGAGAGATATGGGCAGCGACGACCTCCTCCTTATAATGTTTCTGCTGGGGTGAATGTGGAACCAATGGCGCCTTCGGGACCACATCCACCCCCGGCACCACCTTCGTGTCTGCAAACAGGTGGAGGTTGTCATTTTATCAGGAGAGACACCTGGGTGCAGCTAGCATCCGCGTTACCAGTCTTTGAAGATCCGCAAACAAACAACAGATATCATGAACCTGTGCCTTATAAACAATTAAAAGACCTGGTAGAGGCTGCTCGAGCCTACGGAGTAACAGCCAGTTATACCTTAACATTATTGACTAGGCTCACTACTCAGGCTATGACTCCAGCAGATTGGTTCGAAATAGCCAGAGCATGTTTAACTACAGGACAGTACTTGGATTTCAAATCTATAGTTACAGATAGAGCCCAGGTACAAGCTAGAATTAATCTTCAGAATAATCGACCACAGTGGACAGTTGACATGCTACTGGGTCAAGGGCAATGGACCGTAAATCAGACGGCATATCCTATTGAAGTTTATCAACAGATAAATGAGATTTATTCTAAAGCTTGGAAATCATTACCAAATAAAGGAGAAGTATCAGGGAATTTGACTAAGATCATTCAGGGCCCGAATGAACCTTTTTCAGATTTCGTAGCTAGAATGATGGAGGCAGCAGGAAAGAAATTTGGTGATGTAGAAACAGCTATGCCTCTGGTTCAACAATTAGTATATGAGCAAAGCACAAAAGAATGTCATAGAGCTATTACCCCGTGGAAAGGAAAGGGATTAGAAGCTTGGCTAAAAGCCTGCCGAGAAATTGGGGGACCGCTAAGTAATGCTGGCCTAGCGGTAGCAGTCCTTACAACCACACAAGCTGCACGAATGGATGCTAGCTGCTCTGATGTAGCTCCTTTAATTATGCTCCAAGGAGGGAATTATGGTGTTCACACATTACTTGTTATTCTAATCATTCTCAGAGAGGTTATGGGGAATCCTTGTGCTGGCTGGGGGCCCGGTGCTAGGCATCACCTTTGCAGTGGAGGTTCAAACTGCTGCAGCTGGTCCCTGTCTCCAGAGATGCAAGTTTGGCCATTTCAGCCTCTTCAGGTGGAAGGAGTTAATGGCTCCAAACCATCCTTCATACCTCTACTTCCCTAAATGCACAGTTGAAAGGTGGCCTTATGGTGCTTAACCAGTGCATTGACTTGGTACAAGAACAAGTTGACATCCTTTGGCAGCTGGCCCAATTGGACTGTGAGTGGAGGATGCCTGGTTTGTGTGTCACTAGTGTACAATTCCAAAATGGTTCCTGAGCAGCGAATTTGTCTAAACAATTGTCCAGTTATCTTATAGGAAATTGGTCCGGAGAATTTGAAGAGACCCTGGAAAAACTGAGAGTGGCAGTGGTGACCATCAACTCCACACGAGTGGATATCAGCCTGGCGGAGGGACTGTCCTCCTGGATTGCTTCTACCTTCTCCCTGTTTAAAGA